>NC_049201.1:76660879-76685879 GCF_013347855.1 Anguilla anguilla | reverse complement strand
CCACTGACTGAATCACGACAGGCACAAGCAGAACTGGCTCTCTGTCACACCTCCCACTGCCTGAATCACCACAGTCACGAGCAGAACTGGCTCTCTGTCACACCTCCCACTGCCTGAATCACGACAGGCACAAGCAGAACTGGCTCCCTGTCACACCTGCCTCCTCGCTCAGCGTGAACATCTGATTCAGCCAGAGCACCCGCTGCTCCAGTGCGTCTGTGTGTGTGTGTGTGTGTGTGTGTGTGTGTGTGTGTGTGTGTGTGTGTGTGTGTGCATCTGTGTGTGTGTGTGTGTGTGTGTGTGCGTCTGTGTGTGTGTGTGTGTGTGTGTCGTGTGTGTGTGTGTGCGTCTGTGTGTGTGTCGTGTGTGTGTGTGTGTGTATGCATGCGTGTCTGTGCGTGTCTGTTTGTGCGCATGCGTGCATGTGACTACATGCGTGTGCATGCATTTATCTGTGTACGTACATGCATGCTTGCGTGTGTGTCTTTGTCTGACTGGTTTGATGTTTGGCCGAGTATTTTTTTAAAAACGACATTAACCCTTTGAAGATTGATTTTTTTTTTTTTTTTTTGGGAATGTTGTCTTTTCAAAATTCTAAAGTAAAAAGGCAGTGCTCTAGAACTCCATTGCTTTCAGTCACCAGCAGTGATTGTTACTTCGGCATTAGAACGTTCTAATCACAAATTAGTCATCTCGCACCTGAAAGGGTTAAAAAAAAAAGAAAAAAAGAAAAATGAGAAGCACCATTTCCGGAGCGCTGATTGAGAGGCTGGTGGGGGGTGGGGGGTGGGGGCGATGTTGTCATGGTATTCAATGAGAGATAAAGTGACTGACATGTGCTCTGTTGAAGTAGGACAGCAATAATTCAATTATTCACGGTTGAAGGGGGGAAGAAAGAAGTGCAGTGGAAGGCATTATGCTGATGACTATTTAAGAAACAGGTCATTTTAAAAACACAGTGTCATCGCTTGCGTTGGTCTGTGTTCCGTTAAAAGGGAACTCAAATTTAATTTAAAAATGAACACAGGTCCTTTTCTCCTTTTTGCTGTGATGGTGGTCCGTTAGGAAAAGCGTCCTTTGCTGGTTTCATTAACCGACAACACGAGGTCATTTGAAGTCCTCTCGTGGTTGCACAGCCTATTTGCGGCGTTCCCAAAATGCTTTGCTCCACCTCCTTTGCTCTGTGCAGTTCGGCAAATCCCGTCTGTGAACTGTGTTTGTGGGTTCTGATGATTTGCCTCTCTTTGATTGTGTGTGTCGATTATAGACGGAGACAAAAAGACCATTACATTACATTACATTACATTTATTTGGCAGACGCTTTTATCCAAAGCGACGTACGAAAGACCACCTCTGAGCCGACCGGTTGCAGTCGTCGTGATGGTGTTTAAGCTTGCTTGTCCTTTTTATCTTTTGTCTTAATTAGTGAATTACAGTTTCTGTCTAGATGTATAGACATACATTCTGTGTGCATAGACATACATTTTATCGTTATTACAATAAGGATAAAATGTATGTCTGTGCTACTGTACCTTTCACACAAGTCATTGGTAGCCTCTAGCGCTAGCAAAGTCGCAGAAAACATAGAAACACGGACATATTGATATGATGTATAAAGAAAAACAAGAACAAGAAAGAAATTCTTGGGGAGGGAGAAAACTTTAAGTACTCAAATTAAAATGCTAAAAGGAGCCTAAATTTAATAAATGCAGGATCAAAAGCAATATAAACTAGATTAAAGATAAAAGGAGAGAACTTGCAGCCAAAATCTGCTAAAAGCTCATCTAAATTGATGTGTTTCCATCTCAAATAACGCACGCTACTGCTAGTGCCCGTCTGAGCTACAGTAACCGGCTGCACCACAGTCTCTGAGCATAACAGGAACAGGAAGCTTTTATCAGGGTTCTGGCCTCACACCGACCAACTGAATGGGCACATCCTGCGTCCCAGTGCATTCTGGGGGATTCGGGCAGAGTGTAAACTGAGAGCAAGCAGGACTTCACTGAGATTTTGAATAAATTGCGACGTTTGGATTAAAATATAATAATAAAATAATAGAAAGTAGCTTAAATCTTTCTGGAGAGTCGCTTGTGCGTGTTGGTTGGAGATGTTTTTTTCTTGCTCGGATTCTTTTTTGTTCTTGTGAATTAGAGCAGGATAATGTTGGAGAGACATAAGAGCTGTCTTGCGAAACCTCTTCTTTGTGCTCTCGTACTCACACAGGCACACACACACTCAGACTCACACGCACATACACACTCATACTCACACGCACACACACACACACACACTCAGAATCACACGCACATACACACTCATACTCACACGCACACACACACACTCATACTCACACGCACACACACACACACACACACATACACACTCGTACTCACACACAAACACACAGCGTCACACACACACAGGCAAGCAAACACACACACACACAGAACGGCAGAGGAATGACTAAGACATTGCTCAGCACTGTGTTTGTGTGAAGGTGCCCTTTAAGTCATTAAAGTGGCAGTGATAAGGATAACCTGAGATTAATGGGACCTCAATCATTTGCAAACTGTGCCTGGAACTGTGAAAAGGAGGGAACGGGCGGGGGCGGGGGGGGGTGGTATGATATAATGTTTGTGAACGGCTCTGCCCACACCCCCGGAATGGGTTGGAAGGGGAGTTGCTGGCTCAAATCCCCGGTAAAGTGTGCATGTTACTTCACTGCCAGGTGCACTTACCTAAATACGCCCCCTTGCAAAATGGTTTCGGCAGGCTGGCCTGGGGTGGGGGGTGTGGGGGGCCATGTTTGAAAACAGGAAATTGAAACGGTGAAATATGTCCCCAGTAACTGACCATGGTTTTGCAAGCCCCACCGATGGGTCCCTGTCATTTGTTTATCCGCCAGTTGTTTTACAGAAATTATCCTCGCTGCTCATAGGCGTGATTTTCACTAAATGGGGGGGGGGGGGGGGGTTGTGATTTTTGAGATCTTCTGGAGCCAGAGTGTGTGTGTGTTTGTCTCCCAAAAGAGAGAGCGAGCGAGAGACAGGGAGAGATAGAGGGGGAGAAGGGGAGAGAGAGAAAGAGAGAGAGGGAGAAGGAGAGAGAGAGAGAGAGAGCGAGAAAGAGGGGGAGAAGGAGAGCGAGAGAGAGAGAGAGGGAGAGAGAGAGGGAGAGAAAGAGGGGGAGAAGGAGAGCGCGAGAGAGGGAGAAGGAGAGAGGCTAATGCTTTTTCCATCTGGAGAAATTGCATTTGTTAATGTGCTGTGGCGTATAATGGGGGCTTTTAGTGGCCTTTTCCCCGGGCCAGGGGCGGCGGTTTTGGAGAACGCCCGGCTCGTATCGCGCTCCTCCATCTGAAGCGAGAAGCGTTTGAGGTCACCGCCGCCCGGTCGCGCTTAAATGCAGCGTCATCAATTTTTCAGTAAGTGGGACGTTTACGGTAGTCCGCTGCGGGCCGGCCATCTGATACCTGCAAGTGTGTGTGTGTGTGTGTGTGTGTGTCTGCGTGTGTGTGTGTGTGTGTGTGTGTCTGTGTGTGTGTGTGTGAGTACCCTGCACTTTATAATGCTCTCTGGCCCCTCTCTCTCTCTCTCTCTCTCTCTCTCTCTCTCTGTGCCACACTGCCAGGGATCAGTAAACACCTATGACCAGGTCTTTGTTGCTCACAGATGTGGGGGGTGGTAATAGAGGGCTGGGGCCGGGGGGGTGGGGTGGGGAGGACGGACGGACGGGGGTGAACAGGGGGGGAGAAGACGAGCGCGCTCCTCAACCTTCTAGAACTCTCTTCATTCTGCCCCGCGTGATTGAGCACTGAAAATTTCTGAAAGCTGTGGTTGTGAAATGTTGAGGATACGAAACGGTTAAAGTGATGTAATTTGTGATGCCCCCCCCCCCCCCCCCCCCCCCCCCCCCCGGCGGTTGCCGCCGCAGAAGCCAGCTGCAGCGCGGACTCCTCTTCGTTAGCTCGGAGCGCCGCGGGCTACGCGTTTGACCGTGGTGCATGCTGTTGCCACGGCAACCCTGGCTTCCTTTTAAAAATAAATAAATAAAATAAATAAATTTGAACCTGGAACGTGCCTTCTGCTCTCTGAGTGTTAAGGGTTTGGGGAGGGGGGAGGGGCAGCAATGGGGGTTATGAGGGGTAACGGTGGGCCAGTTAAACAGTGGACAGGTTACATTTTCAGTTATCAAGGGCGGTGTGTGTGTGTGCGTGCGTGTGTGTGCGAGCGTGAGTGCGTGCACAAGCTTGTTTGTGTGGAAAAATGCCTCCAGTTTTGAACTCTGGTTACAGGATCAGTGAGTTGAGATGTACACTGTTACATTGCGCTAACTGCTTGAATATTTACATGGAAACCATGGAAACCATCAAACTGTCCTTTTTGAATTTGAAGTGAAAATCCTGCTAAATATGTTTTCCCTGTGAGTGTGATCCCAGGCCAAGAACTCAGATAAATTCAACAGATCGTGAATGTGCAAGATTCATGTATGTGTGTGTGTGTGTGTGTGTGTGTGTGTAAAGAGGGTGTTACTGTGAGGTATGACTGTTTGTGACTTTTCAGAGAGATAATGGAGAGAGAGAGGAATATAGGGAATCGAGAGAGAGTGATAAAGGGATAGAAAGCGAGAGGGATCGAGAGGCAAGAGGGGGGAGAGAGAGTGATGTAGAGGGAGAGAGGGAGGTGGAGAATGCGTTTCTCCTCCATAGAGTGCCCGGAATGTTCCAGAAGAGCCGGGGTGTTCCGGTCCGGGTGACTGCAGACGGAACCAGGATGTTGCAGCATTCCAAAGGGTGCGGTGTTTATGGGGAGGGGGGTTGGGGTGGGGGGGGGGTGGATACGGGGGGGGTGGGGGGAAGGAGTTCCCCGTTCAGCTGTCCTCTTCCCATACGAATCGGGGGACTCGCCATGGAGACAGGCGTGCGTGATGTCGGACATTGTCTATGAAAAATGAACCTTCAGGGGCCCCTGTCTGACAGCGAGACAAACGAGGGCACGCTGGCACCAGATATTGTGAATCATTCCAGAATGTTTTTGTTTTCTGTTCCAGATTTAACTCTTCTGCCCCTCAGTCCCTTGTGAGCATCACGCCGTTGTTTAATGAGCAAGTAAATCATTCGGCGATACGTGCCAAGCATTTGAAAGTTCTGCCTCGTCGTCTGGGGTGATATTTTTGGTGTTTCTTTGAGGTGCTTTTTCAAAAATATATGGACGTTTTCATTAGTTTCTGAAAAACTGAAAATGAATGTGAAGCTCCAGTCAGGTAGTGTTAAATGTTGTGCTGAACGCAACGCCGGTTTAGAGTTCAGTTGAGAAATCAGGAGCGTGCTTGTGTGTTGAATGTATGCCCATGCGGTATTTTTACTGCGTGAGTTATTTGTGTAACCGCAGGGGTTGTGATCTCATTGTCGGCGTGTTTTTGAGGCGTGTGTAGAGGCCTGGTTGAGGGATGAAGTTGTGTTTGTACGGTTGTGAGCGCGTTCTGAAGTCACGTGTAGGGGCTGTGCTCACGTTGTGAGCACGTCGTTGAGTCTTGTATAGGGGTTGAAAGCTTGTTGTGATTGCGTTGTGGAATCGCGTGTAGCGGTTGTGAGTGCTTTGTATTGTCGTGTGTTCGGTTGTCGAGTTGTGTATTGGGTTGTCGAGTTGTGTATTGGGTTGTCCAGTCGTGTGTAGCAGTTGTGCTCTCGTTGTGTCCTGTGTAGGGGTGGTGCTGTTGTCGAGTCGTTGTGTGTAGGGGTGGTGCTCTTGTTGTCGAGTCGTTGTGTGTAGGGGTGGTGCTCTTGTCGAGTCGTTGTGTGTAGGGGTGGTGCTCTTGTTGTCGAGTCGTTGTGTGTAGCGGTTGTGCTCTTGTTGTCGAGTCGTTGTGTGTAGGGGTGGTGCTCTTGTTGTCGAGTCGTTGTGTGTAGGGGTGGTGCTCTTGTTGTCGAGTCGTTGTGTGTAGGGGTTGTGCTCTTGTTGTCGAGTCGTTGTGTGTGGGGTGGTGCTCTTGTTGTCGAGTCGTTGTGTGTAGGGGTGGTGCTCTTGTTGTCGAGTCGTTATGTGTAGGGTTTTTGCTCTTGTTGTCGAGTCGTTGTGTGTAGGGGTTGTGCTCTTGTTGTCGAGTCGTTGTGTGTAGGGGTGGTGCTCTTGTTGTCGAGTCGTTGTGTGTAGGGTTTTTGCTCTTGTTGACGAGTCGTTGTGTGTAGGGGTGGTGCTCTTGTTGTCGAGTCGTTGTGTGTAGGGGTGGTGCTCTTGTTGTCGAGTCGTTGTGTGTAGGGGTGGTGCTCTTGTTGTCGAGTCGTTGTGTGTAGGGGTTGTGCTCTTGTTGTCGAGTCGTTGTGTGTAGGGGTTGTGCTGTTGTTGTCGAGTTATTGTGTGTAGGGGTTGTGCTGTTGTTGTCGAGTTATTGTGTGTAGGGGTTGTGCTGTTGTTGTTGAGTCGTTGTGTGTAGCGGTTGTGCTCTTGTTGTGTAGTCGTTGTGTGTAGGGGTGGTGCTCTTGTTGTGTCGTGTGTAGGGGTGGTGCTCTTGTTGTCGAGTCGTTGTGTGTAGGGTTTTTGCTCTTGTTGTCGAGTCGTTGTGTGTAGGGGTTTTTGCTCTTGTTGTCGAGTCGTTGTGTGTAGGGGTGGTGCTCTTGTTGTCGAGTCGTTGTGTGTAGGGGTGGTGCTCTTGTTGTCGAGTCGTTGTGTGTAGGGGTGGTGCTCTTGTTGTCGAGTCGTTGTGTGTAGGGGTGGTGCTCTTGTTGTCGAGTCGTTGTGTGTAGGGGTGGTGCTCTTGTTGTCGAGTCGTTGTGTGTAGGGGTGGTGCTCTTATTGTTGTCGAGTCGTTGTGTGTAGGGGTGGTGCTCTTGTTGTCGAGTCGTTGTGTGTAGGGGTGGTGCTCTTGTTGTCGAGTCGTTGTGTGTAGGGGTGGTGCTCTTATTGTTGTCGAGTCGTTGTGTGTAGGGGTGGTGCTCTTGTTGTCGAGTCGTTGTGTGTAGGGGTGGTGCTCTTATTGTTGTCGAGTCGTTGTGTGTAGGGGTGGTGCTCTTGTTGTCGAGTCGTTGTGTGTAGGGGTGGTGCTCTTGTTGTCAGGGTTATCGTCAGGTTGTCTGGTATGGGGGCGACATAGCTCAGGAGGCAAGAGCGGTTGTCTGGCAGTCGGAGGGTTGCCGATTCGATCCCCCACCCTGGGAGTGCCGAAGTGTCCCTGAGCAAGAACACCTAATCCCTAATTGCTCCCAACGAGCTGATTGCTACCTTGCATGGCAGCCTTTCACCGTTGGTGTGTGAGTGTGTGTGTGTGTGTGTGAATGGGTGAATGAGAGGCATCAATTGTAAAGCGCTTTGGATAAAAGCGCTATATGAATGCAGTCCATTTGCCATTTACCATTGTGCGGCGAGGCCGTTGTTTGCTCTGCGGGGTGTGGCCGTGCTGAGTGGCAGGCCGGGGGGGTAAAGTTCGGCACATTCCTGACGCTGTGGGGGCGGGCTGGGTCCCCTGGCACCGCCGGGACAGCCTGACGGAGGCGGAGTCCCTGACTCACTCCCTCTTTTCCACGCTTGAGATTTCGGAGGGGTTACGAACAGCGACGGCGGTTTTATATGCCCCCTCAGACCCCGGCAGAGATAAAGAAAAACAAAACGTTTCCGCGTTTAAAATTTATTCTGACACGGTACAAACATCTTGGATGAGGAAAAACACGTTGCGTGGTATGAAAATTTGACGTATTTTCTTTTGATTGAGTGTTCCTCGCTTGGGTTTCAGCAGAGTAGAGTCTGTGGTTCTGGAGATTAAACCCAGAAACTTCTCAAAAAGGAATTGCTGGGCTCTATGAGGATATAACGGTGTATGCTTGTGTGTTATATTGTGAAACTACGATGATAAATATTCTCTACAGCAGTGTGTTTTCTTTTTAAAATGTAAAAAAAAAAAAAAGTTTTCCCATATATTTTCAAACGCACCCACACATTGTTGGGACAGGATTTCTTTGAGAAGGTAACGCATACACACACACACGCATGCACGCACGCATGTACATGCACACCACACACACACACACACACACACCTCACGCACACACACACACACACACCTCACGCACACACACGCACACACACACACACACACCACTTCTTTCCCAGCTCACCCATTCTGAATCAGATGTCAGATGTTCGCTACATGCCCTGACTTTTGTGGTAATCGAGAGAGGGAAAAAAAAAAAACAAGGAGCGGTTTATTTTGCAGCACCTGTTCTCACCTCCCTCTCTCTCTCTCTCTCTCTCTCTCTCTCTTCCTCTTCCTCTCTTTCTCTTCCTCCCTCCCTCCCTTTCCCATAAGTGTATCGCCCTGAGCTCGTTTAATCTGGTCAATTGGGTCAAGTTCTTGGCACCTTTCGGTCTGCCAAGATTCCCACTGACGGATCGGGGGGGAAGGGGGGGTGGGGGGAGGGGTCGGGGCGAGGGGGGGGCAGGTGTGGGTGCGGGGGCGAGGGCGGGGGCCGGGGAGAGAGAAGAGGACAGGTAGCGTGGGTGACCGTTGCCCACGGAGACGGCGTGGCGGTGGTTTGCGCGAGGTGATTGGCTCTCCCCTGCGGCCCGACTCCGCAGTTTATTCGCAGTAAGGAGGCGGTGGCTTTTTGGCTCAGATCCGCTTGCTGATTGGTGGAGCCCGTTTAAACATTAAAACGATGACACCCGATAGCCGAATTTGCTTCCTGTGCAAATTCGGTCTGCGCCATGAATCGTATAATGGCGTATCACAACGGATGCGAAATCTGACACGTGACTTAAAAACTGAAACGTTTACTGACGGGGCTGGAGGGAGAAGCGCTTTGATTTGGTGCACCAGGCAGGCCCGAGTCTGACGTCGCGCTCTGACTCACCGTTAATATCCGTTTAACGGAATCACCAGCCGCTTACGGGACTGATCATGGAGCTCCCCCCCCCCCCCCCCCACACGCGTCTCGATGGCCCCCGAGGGCCTCCCCAGCTCTGTTAAACCTCTCATTTGTCACGTCTGAGTTCATTATACAGGAAGTACCGCCACCGAGCTCGCTAATCATCCAGGTGCTGCCCCTCTATACTCTCTCTCTCTCTCTGTCTCTCTCTCTGTCTCTCTCTCTCTCTCTCTCTCTCTCTCTCTCTCTCTCTCTCTCTGTCTCTCTCTCTCTCTCTCTCTCTCTCTCTCTTTTTCTCTCTCTCTCTCCCACCATAATAATCTCCCTCTGTTCCCCATCTCTCTTTCTCTCCCTCTCTCACCCTAGCAATCTCCATCTTTCCCTCTTTCTCTACCTCTCTCACCCTAAGAATCTCCCTTTTTTTTTTACCTCTTTCTCTCCCTCTCTGTTTCTCTCATTCTGCCGTTCTCTCTTACCCCTTAGCTTGCCTTCTCTTTCTCCATATCCCTCACTGACTCGCTTTCTTTCTCCTTCCTCTCTCATGTTCAGTTTGGGATCTTTATTGACATGAAATATGTAACAAATTCATATGCCCAGGTCTGCAATTTTGTGATCCTTAGGGCCCTAGGAATCATACCCACAAAAGGGAAAAAAAGGGGGGAGGGGCTGAAATAACACCTCATCTGATTGGTTGGAGCAGATTGAGAATAGAGGTGAAGAACAGGGGAGCGCGTCCTCGCCGAACACGTCAGAGCGCCTGAATGCGCCGAGTCACCCCCGATCTGGCCCGCGTGCAGAAGGGAACAGCTGGAGTATCTCCCCGTCCCACAGACACACACTCACACACACACACACTCACACACACACACACACACGCACACACACTCACACTCACACTCACACTCACACTCACACTCACACACACGCACACACACACACACTTACACACTCACACACACACACACTCACACACACACACACGCACACACTCACACACACACACGCACACCGTCTCAGGCGGTTGCTATAAATACGTGCTGAGAAAGGGGATGTCGCGGAAACATTAGCGGACGCTAACCCTCGCCGTGGTGATTTTGTTTGAAGGGCAGCGACGTGGGGTGCAGACCCAGATTTGAAAAGTGTGTGAGTGTCAAACAGCACTTTGACGCCTGACTTTCGTGTTTAATGTTGCAAGTTTTTCCAGTTTAGTAAATACAGTGTTATGTAAAAACCATTTTTATTTCACAACAAATTGCCCCCACCCCCCTTCCCGGTCCACAGTTCCGTCTCTGTGTTCTGCAAACCGTCTTCAGAGGCGCACTTTCAGCTGTCACAGCATTTATTGGTTTCACTTCCTGCGATCAACTTGATAAGCAGCCAAAACACACACACACATGTACCCCGTTTTGCCCCCCCGCCACACACACACTCTCTCACACACACACACACACACACACACTCGCACATACACACACACGCCTTACACGCTCACACGCACACACACCCACACACTCTCACACAGTCACGCACCATGGATGCAGGGTGTTTTTTTTTTTTTTGTTTGTTTGTTTTTTTTTTAAAGGGGGGAAGCGGAAGAAACGGTATACCCCCCACGTCCCAGAAAAGCCGCTGGCCAAAGGCAAGGTTCCGGAACAGCGGGGACATTCCACACGGCTCAGTGTTCCGTTGCGGGGGGCGGGGGGGGGGGAGGGCGGGCAGGGTGAGCGCGGGCAGGCCAGGGCGGGCAGGGCGAGCAGGGCAGGCGCATCTCCTCTCTCCAGCTGAGCTTGCCGCTCGCCGCTCGCCGCTCGCCGCTCGCGGTTGCCATCGGTCACCACGCCGGCCGTGTTAAAGCAGAGCGGGGGATTAGGGAGCGGGGGACTTTAGCGGCGACTCCGCTAACACGCGGCGCACGCGCACGCGCCCGTCACCAAACCCGACCGACGGGTAGTGACACCTCTGCACCGCGGGCGTGACGGGGGTTCCGTGGGCGTGTCAAAATAACAGGACCCGCGGTCCGAAATGGTCCCAAAAAGCTCGCCCCCAAAAAGCTCGCCCCCAAAATCTCACCCCCAAAAGCTCGCCCCAAAAAATCTCGCCCCAAAAAATCTCGCCCCGAAAAGCTTGCCCCCAAAATCTCGCCCCCAAAATCTCGCCCCCAAAATCTCGCCCCCAAAATCTCGCCCCCAAAAAGCTCGCCCCCAAAAAGCTCGCCCCCAAAATCTCGCCCCCAAAATCTCGCCCCCAAAATCTCGCCCGCGTGTTTTCGCGAATTATCTGTCCTTGCCTTTTTTATGGTTGCAGGCCGTGCCTTACAAATAGCAAGACACAGGCTGCCGCTGTACGCACCGACCAGTCTTATGAACACGCAAGGCAGGCAACTTCCTTCCCCAAAGACTCAGTTTTAGGAGTTTTTTTGGGCAACATGATGACCGTAGAAGTTAATCCCCCCCCCCCAAACACACACCCTCTGCTTAATAGCCTCTGCTTGTTTGATTTGTTTGCACTGCTGATACTACATCTAATATGTCTAGTCTTAATTATACATTTAGAATGACACTTAATATATAAGTGTAATTATAAGTAATTATAAGTATACCTAGAGATTGCCAGTTAACATGACAAATACAGTCATTCAATACGTCTCATCGACTACAAATGTTCTTTTTTTTTTTTTCCTTCTTCTTCTTGTCACTCTGTCAGTTGAGGGTGGAGAAAAATAAGGCGTCTGTCCAAATGGCGGCTTGATTGACAGTCAAAGCACGATTGTGAATTTTTGCTTTGACATTTGCTGGCTGAAGTTCGGCGGTTGCTTCTTTTACATTTACATTACAGGCATTTAGCAGACGCTCTTATCCAGAGCGACTTACACAACTTTTTTTACATAGCATTTTTACATTGTATCCATTTATACAGCTGGATATATACTGAAGCAATTTCGGTTAAGTACCTTGCTCAAGGGTACAACGGCAGTGTCCTTACCCGGGAATCGAACCTGGGACCTTTCGGTTACGAGCCCAGTTCCTTACCCACTGTGCTACACTCCGTCCTCTTCTTCCCGCCGTCGGCGGCCGGGTGACGTCACGGTGACGTAGTTGCCACGGTGACTTGCTGCTGGGCTGTTAAGGGCAGCCGTCGCTCCCGGAATCGTCGCGGAAACGCGATCTCCTATTCCGCGGGTATTTTTAGCGCCGTTATTTATCGTTCTTTTTTTATGGCCATAATTAAGGAACTTAATGAGGCGGATCCCGGTGTGTGTCTGCAGTCGTCTCGTCGCGTGAAGGTCTTCTCCAGAGTTCATAAAAAAAACAAATTAATAAATAATAGATCAGAAGAGTCAGAACAGTTTGTGCCGTGTGAAGTTGGCGTCTCGAAACGTTGCTGTGGAAACGGAATCGCGTCCTTGCGTGGCCGACAGGTTAAGGTGTCTCGCTGGGCTTTAAGGTGTACTCGCTGGGCTTTAAGGTGTACTCGCTGGGCTTTAAGGTGTCTCGCTGGGCTTTAAGGTGTACTCGCTGGGCTTTAAGGTGTACTCGCTGGGCTTTAAGGTGTACTCGCTGGGCTTTAAGGTGTACTCGCTGGGCTTTAAGGTGTCTCGCTGGGCTTTAAGGTGTACTCGCTGGGCTTTAAGGTGTACTCGCTGGGCTTTAAGGTGTACTCGCTGGGCTTTAAGGTGTACTCGCTGGGCTTTAAGGTGTACTCGCTGGGCTTTAAGGTGTCTCGCTGGGCTGTAAGGTGTACTCGCTGGGCTTTAAGGTGTACTCGCTGGGCTTTAAGGTGTACTCGCTGGGCTTTAAGGTGTACTCGCTGGGCTTTAAGGTGTACTCGCTGGGCTTTAAGGTGTCTCGCTGGGCTGTAAGGTGTACTCGAGCCGATATACCTGCGCTGCTTTAAGCCCCCCCCCATCCCTCCCCCCCCCCTTTACTGTTTCTGGAACAACGCTTCGTTAGCTTGCCAGATTGTGCGCCTCACACGTAATTCCTGGCTGACGGGGGGGCGATTGAAGTCAGCGGCCCGCCGCCCGATTGGTCCGGAGGCGATTGAAGTCAGCGGCCCGCCGCCCGATTGGTCCGGAGGCGATTGAAGTCAGCGACCCGCCATCCGATTGGGTCCTGACATCAAAGGGCATTTCTGTGCGATTGATGTCCGCGCTACAGAGAGAGGGGAGAACGCGATTTTTTAAATTAATATAATTAATTTATTTAAATGGACAGCCACAAATGAAAAAGAAAGACTGTAGGGAGAGGTTGAAGCCTTAAACAAGACTGGCCTCCTTTTGTTTGTTTTAAAACGCGGTGCAAACCAACCTGCGTTGTTGCGTTTTTTTTTGTTTTGTTTTTTTCCCCCCCTCTCTAAATGTTAGGAGATCGCGTGCCGTTTCTCCCGTGCTTCCGAGACGTGGGCGGGCCTGCGTTACCCTCGATTTCAGCGCCACTTCAGTGAGGCCCGGAAACCCCGAATCGTCTCCATAGAGACGTTCAGATAGGGTACGATAGCGATAGCCTACACGAAGAGCGAAGAGACAAAAAAAAAAAAAAGTGTCCATTTCCAGGAGCTCTTGCGGCGTTTCAGGCCGCCCTTGATCGCTGTGAAGATTTCCCAGTATCGAAGAGCAGAGCCGCAGAAACAGGGCCGTCAGCGGAGCCTGAACGCCGTGTGAAACGTTCAGTCCGATCGCCGTCGGCTACCCCCGCGCCCGCTCGCGCAGAGCAATCTCCGGCACCCGCCGGCCCCCGGGAACGCGAGCGTCGGACGCCGCGTCCTCTGTCGCCTCAGTCGCCCCCTTGTCTTCGGATGCCTCCGCATTCGATTCCCCTTCCGCTCCTTTAAAAAGAGAAAAAAGAAGAAATCGATTTTGAAGGTCAACAGTGAGGCCGGAGAGCTTCGCTTCTCTTCGCCACGTTTAATTTCCTCCTTTAGAAACCGCCGGTGGGCGAAAAGGCATCCTTTCAGAAAGCGTGTTAACTTCGTGAAAAACTGGCATAACCCACATCGCTCTCGAATAGGTCTTGAATAGAGTAGAGCAGTGTGACACGAGGAAGAATTCAATTCTCTTTCTGCGTCGCCGGAGGGAGGGGGGGAAGGTCCATCTCGAGCTATAAAACACTTTCTCGCTTTTTTTGTGTCGGTCTTTCAGAAAGCAGACGTCGTCTTGTGTTTCCTTGTGAAAGAGCTGTCTGAGTGGGCTTTGCGTGAGGTCTGGCTGGCTCTCGGTTTGAAGCCGCTCTGAGTTCCTGTCGCAGAGGAACTGATAAGGATGACTGTGGCGGACGCGGTTCGACGCCTGCACTTCCTGTTCGGGGGAGTTACTCAATAACGCCGTTCTGTGCTCGTTCTGTGTCTAGAGACCTGAACTAACAAGGTCAAATTAGGCTTCCAGTGCTGTCTCTTTACCAAGGTCAAATTAGGCTTCCCCTGCTGTCTCTTTACCAAGGTCAAATTAGGCATCCCTTGCTGTCTCTTTACCAAGGTCAAATTAGGCTTCCCTTGCTGTCTCTTTACCAAGGTCAAATTAGGCTTCCCCTGCTGTCTCTTTACCAAGGTCAAATTAGGCTTCCCCTGCTGTCTCTTTACCAAGGTCAAATTAGGCTTCCCCTGCTGTCTCTTTACCAAGGTCAGATTAGGGTCAGAGTGAAACCCTACAGGACAGTAGATCCCCAGGAACAGGGTTGAGCAGCCCTGCTCTAGCTGTTGAATGAGGTGTGCTTTGTTAGGGTCGGAGTGAAATCCTACAGGACAGTAGATCCCCAGGAACAGAGTTGGGCACCCCTGCTCTTGCTGTTGAATGACCTGTGCTTTGTTAGGGTTGGAGTGGAAACTTACAGGACGGTAGATCTCCAGGAACAGAGTTGGGCAGCCCTGCTCTAGCTGTTGAATGAAGTATGCTTTGTTAGGGTTGGAGTGATCTATGGCAGTGTCCCTGGATGCGTTCATTTTGAATTCTTCAGATGGTTTGGAAGAACACCGTTGTCCTCTCGCTGTGGACAGCACACAATCACCGTCTGCCGTTTTCCTTCCAAAATTAATAAGGGGTTGCTTTCAAATCTGTGCATTAACGTCTGCAAAGTGTAATGCCGTCCAGTTCGAAGGTTGTTGGGAGGGGGTTAAAAAAGGGCGCGATTGTACCGGACGAACCAGCCAAACTGCACCCGGTGTGTGTTACTCTGTGGCCCTGTTCGGAAGGTAGCCGTCAAATCCGGATCAGATTTCTGCTAACGAGGAAAAGGGAGAGCTGGTCATTTGAAACCCGGGGCAGTGATGTCACCGCTAACAGATGGGTCGGGTGCACTGTGGTCCTGCGGGTGGGAAGTGCTGGTAGCGTAGGTTTTTTTGTGAGATTGGATTGCGGGAGGTCAGGAGGTGACGGTGAAAGGACTTCCATGTCACAACGGGCCAGTTTGAATGGGCTGAAGTCCTGGTGGGAATTGTGGGGGGGGTGTGGTTGGGCCTTACAATCTGGTATCTGTTAAGGCTCTGTTCCAGTGTGTGGATGGGCCCCACAATCTGGTATCTGTTAAGGCTCTGTTCCAGTGTATGGTTGGGCCCCACAATCTGGTATCTGTTAAGGCTCTGTTCCAGTGTGTGGTTGGGCCCCACAATCTGGTATCTGTTAAGGCTCTGTTCCAGCGTGTGGATGGGCCCCACGGTCTGGGATCTGTTAAGGCTGTGTCCCAGTGTGTGGTTGGGCCCCACAATCTGGTATCTGTTAAGGCTCTGTTCCAGTGTGTGGATGGGCCCCACTGTCTGGGATCTGTTAAGGCTCTGTTCCAGTGTGTGGTTGGGCCCCACAATCTGGTATCTGTTAAGGCTCTGTTCCAGTGTGTGGATGGGCCCCACGGTCTGGTATCTGTTAAGGCTCTGTTCCAGTGTGTGGATGGGCCCCACAGTCTGGTATCTGTTAAGGCTCTGTTCCAGTGTGTGGATGGGCCCATGGTCTGGTATCTGTTAAGGCTCTGTTTCAGTGTGTGGATGGGCCCCATGGTCTGGTATCTGTTAAGGCTCAGTTCCAGTGTGTGGATGGGCCCCACGGTCTGGGATCTGTTAAGGTTGTGTCCCAGTGCGTGGATGGACCCCATGGTGTGGTATCTGTTAAGGCTCTGTTCCAGTGTGTGGATGGGCCCCATGGTCTGGGATCTGTTAAGGCTCTGTTCCAGTGTGTGGATGGGCCCCATGGTCTGGTATCTGTTAAGGCTCTGTTCCAGTGTGTGGATGGGCCCCACGGTCTGGTATCTGTTAAGGCTCTGTTCCCGTGTGTGGATGGGCCCCACGGTCTGGTATCTGTTAAGGCTCTGTTCCAGTGTGTGGATGGGCCCATGGTCTGGTATCTGTTAAGGCTCTGTTTCAGTGTGTGGATGGGCCCCATGGTCTGGTATCTGTTAAGGCTCTGTTGCAGTGTGTGGTTGGGCCCCATGGTGTGGTATCTGCTAAGGTTCTGTTCCAGTGTGTGAATGAGCCCCATGGTCTGGTATCTGTTAAGGCTCTGTTCTATGTGTGGATGGACCCCATGATCTGGTATCTGTTAAGGCTCTGTTCCAGTGTGTGGATGGGCCCCACGGTCTGGTATCTGTTAAGGCTCTGTTCCAGTGTGTGGATGGGCCCCACGGTCTGGTATCTGTTAAGGCTCTGTTCCAGTGTATGGATGGACCTCATGGTCTGGTATTAGATTCACACACTACCGAATGTGGCTAGTAGCCCCACAGGGCGATGCACAGTTGTCTTCAGCACTCTCTGGGGGTGGGACGGTGTCAGTTGGCATGGATGGAAGCACCTCATTTCGTGCTAGCCCTAAGACTCCCCCTGGGCAGTCGTGTGCCCGTAAGTCTTAAGAACTATAATGGCATTGTAGCAGAGCCAAGACCAGATTTCTGTGCTAAGATACCATTTAGTCAGACTGTTTTAAATGACCCCATTAGTGGGAGTCGTTTATGTATGTATGTATACATTCATTTTTTTTTTTTTTTTTTTTTTACATATGCATTTAAATTTACATTTAAGAGGTCCTGTTAAAAGCACCGGGCTTGCCTGCTGGGTGGCTTTGTGTTAATTCCGGCGATGTGTACTTTCGCTTTTGCATTTGCAGAAAATGGTTTTGATTCCAGATCCGACAGGCCTGTATTTAATTCAATTTTTTTTAAAAATGCAGCTCAAAATGATGAAAGGACCACTAACAGGCTGATCTAAAAGCCTGTTTAGCAGTCCTGTCATCTCTGCTCGTCTTTCCAGCCGTATCAGGGTTGTTTTTTTCTTTCCACACCCAAAAGAAAAATCAGATATGTATTTATTTATTTATTTATGTATCTATTTTTCTTTTTAAATGAGTGTGCGGATAATGCTGGCTTTTTTTGAGTGCTGTCTGCGCCTTCTTTTCGCCGGCATCTACCCACAGTTCTGCACTCCGTCGCTCTCCTCCATCAACCCCCCCTGGCAGTGACAGACGAGGATGAGGCGGCCATGTTGTCAGCTGTGGAAACTGTAGGAAACTGATATCCCTTCTTCACTGGCTGTATGTTGATAACAGCCAACAGCTTCTGGGCTGATGGTGATTGGTGGATACTTTCTGGCTACTTCCTGGTAATTCCCAGGGGCGGTAAAATATGGATGAGGCATTGGTGTCACCACCGTGGAATGCTCTATGGCTACCAGCTTTCAAATAGAGACCAGAGAGGAGCTCCACCAATCACAAGGTGCGTTGGTAACAACAAATGGAACATCATCAACGGTGATTGGTTGAATCCTCTGTGCCTGTTGAGTGAGGTGACATCACGTCTGTCTTATCCTTGCTTCATCATCCCAGGTGGTCCCCCAGAGAGAATGCAGAGAAGCATAGCGAGAAAGTGTCCACCAATCGCCATGGCTGTTGTTGTGCCGGTTGCTGCATCGTACTCCGTGATTGGTGCAGAGCTCCTGTGTGATTTTTATTTTTATTTTTTTTCTGTGAGGTGACATCACTGCCACCTCCCTTCGCAGAAACCCGCAGCCACTGCAGCACTCTGTTAACCTTTAATCTCTGCGTCCCCTTTCTCCACCTCCCTCCATATATACCCCTGCGTCCTGTTGGGCCGACGTTTGCCCGACACGCACCATTAGCACCACCCTTGAGCTCTCTTTCTCTGGGGTCCTGTACAGTAGCTTGTGGGTGACAGGGGCGAGGGTGTGGGCGGGAGAGGGGGGGGGAGGGGACAGCGGTTATAAATTAGCATGGTGGTTCTTGGCTGCCGTTCCGTAGGGAATTTCATAAATGGGGCCCGGGAACTGTGGATTGTCTGCAGCAGAGAGAGAACCCTCCCATCCTCTCTCTCTCTCTCTCTGTCTCTCTCTCTCCCTCCCTCCCTCCCTCTCTCTCTCTCTCCCTCTCTCTCTCTCTCTGTCTCTCTCTCTCCCTCCCTCTCTCTCTCCCTTTCTCGCTCTCTCTCTCTCTTTCCCTCTCCCTTTCTCCCCCTCTCTCTCTCTCTCTCACTCTCACTCTCTCACCTTCCCGCTCTCCTTCTCACCTCCTCTTATCTTCCCCCTCTCTTTACCTATCATTTGCTCCCTCTCCTGTTATCTCTACATCCTTCCCTCTTTGACCTCTCTCTTTCTCTTTCCACACTCTCTCCTCTGTTCTTCCATCTCTCTCCCATATGCTTGTCTTTCCATGTTTCTTTCTCTCTCTCTCTCTCTCGCCCCAGCTCCTCCTCTCTTCTTTCCCTGTAGCTGAGCTATAGGAGAGATGTGCTGGACTATTACAAAGCTTCCCATTGGTGCCAGAGCATAACAAACCGCGGTTTTAATCACCGATGAGGGACCGCCTCCACCGGGCGCTTACACAAGATCCAATCGTGCCGCAGCGTAATGCGGTTTTAATCACCGCTGAGGGACCGCCTCCGCCAGGCACTTACAGAAGATCCAATCATGCCACAACGTAGTGTGGTTTTATTCACCGATGAAGGGCAGCCCCCCCCCCCCCCCCCCCCGTTCGCCTCCTCCTCTGCGGATGCCATCAGTCTCTCCTGTCCCGTCCCGTCCCGCCCCGTCCCGCCCCAGCTCCCCGATCCGTCCCGCTGCCCCTCTTTTAAACCGAGCTGTGCGTAACTCACCGCCCGTCCCTTCGCTGGCCGCTGCTGTTTCACAGTTTACTGCACCGACGCGAGCCAATCAGAATCTGCCATCCCCGCAGAACCGTTTTGTACAGAAACCACGGGACTTAAATAAATAAATAAATAAATAACAACAGAAGGAAATTGAAGATATTAAAATGAGCTTTAGAAAACCGTTATGGAAATTAAATCCAGTGTGCGTGTGTGTTTTTGTGTATGTGTGTGCATGTGCGTGTGTCTGATTGTGTGTGTGCGTGCGTGCGTACGTACGTGCGCGTGCTTGTGTGTGTTTGTGTCTGTGTGCGTGTCTGTGTGCGCGTGCGTGTGTGTGTTTGTGTATGTATGTGTGTGTGTGTGTGCGTGCGTATGTATGTGTGCGTGTGCGCGTGCGCGTGCGTGTGTGTGTGTTTGTGTATGTTTCTGTATGTGTGTGCGTGTGCGTGTGTTTGTGTGTGTTTGTATGTGTGTGTGTGTGTGTGTGTGTTTGTGTGTGTGTGTGTGTATGTTTGTGTATGTATGTGTGTGTGTGTTTGTGTATGTTTGTGTGTGTGTGTGTGTGTGTGTGTGGCTGCAGTTCGCTCTCTCAGTGGGCTGTTAACTCGCAGTAACAGGCTCACTAACACATGGGCTGTGCCAGTCTTAAGAGGCTGACCGGAGCAGATTGCCCGTACAGTACCGGCTATAACAGATGGACTGTGCCGGCCTGGCCGCTACGGCACTGACTGTACCAGACCCACCTGACCACCCTGCTTCTGGTTCTGGTTCTGAAATCTCTTTTTTTTTTTGGACCGGCCGCGATAAACTCACTTAATTAAAATAGCTTGGTGTAGTAACCCGGTCACACCTGTCAGTTTAAACACCGCTCCTGAGCGGTTAATTGAAACCCCCTTCGTTACGAGCCGTGGCGCTACGCGATGTTACTTCACAGGCGTCTGGCCGAAGCTCGCGTCCTCTTAGCTCAGTCTTAGGCTTTTGCCTTTCAACACGGTGTCCATCTGTGCAGCTAGTACCTTATACTACACAAGCAGCTTACTCAGGGGTACGACTACACCGTCCTCCCAGGGAATACAACGTGAGCCTGTGGCCCTTCGGTTATGCACCCCCGTACCCCCGTACCCTAACCATCACACAACACAGGCACCCCGCTACTGTCTGGTCTGGTTTCTGAGCTGCGCTGTAAAGGTAGTGTGTGGTGTCTGTCATACTGCTACACCCCCCCCCCCCCCCAACCCAACCCACCGCCTTCCTGCCAAATACTCTATCACGGAGTTCTGCCGTGAGACTGGTTACCATGGTTACCGTGCTAACCTTTGAAACCCCCACCCGCTGCACATACCAGTGGGAGAGAGAAAGAGAGAGAGAGAGGGTGTGGGAGTGAGAGAGTGAGAGAGAGAGACAGAGACAGAGAGAGATGGAGAGAGAGAGAGACAGAGAGAATGAGTGAGGAGGGAGAGATAAATAATCCACCCATCCTTTGCCATTCACACGGATCCCAGTCATTTTTGAATGGAGATTCTCCCATTCATCCCGCCCAGCCTTCATCTTCTGATTCACACTCTCCAGGGTGGCGAAGCCCAATGCACCGCGTTTCCACCCGAACGCAGGAACGACGCGGTACTGCAGCCGCTAACGTAGCAAGCCGTAATCCAGCCGCTAACGTAGCCAGCGGTAATGCAGCCGCTAGCGTAGCCAGCAGTACTGCAGCCGCTAGCGTAGCCAGCCGTAATGCAGCCGCTAACGTAGCCAGCGGTACTGCAGCGCTAACGTAGCCAGCGGTAATGCAGCGGTAATGCAGCCGCTAACATAGCCAGCAGTAATGCAGCCGCTAATGTAGCCAGTGGTAATGCAGCCACTAACGTAGCCAGTGTTACTGCAGCCGCTAACGTAGCCAGCGGTAATGCAGCCGCTAATGTAGCCAGCGGTAATGCACCCACTAACGTGGCCAGCGGTAATGCAGCCGCTAACGTAGCCAGCGGTACTGCAGCTGCTAACATAGCCAGCAGTAATGCAGCCGCTAACGTAGCCAGCGGTACTGCAGCCGCTAACGTAGCCAGCAGTAGTAGTTGAGTGTCCTGGGATTGATGGCTGTCGGGTCACCCGGGAAACAGACGTGTGAACTCAGTGGAGGATGGGGAGGTTTTGTTCATCCAGGAAATTAATTAAAATTAAATTCATGAATAATAAAACAAAAAAAGTACTGTTAATGTTCCATGAGGTTTTTTCAGTTAAGTTCATTGGAGTTCAGTTTATGAATCCTCTGATGTGTCTGATGCTTCATTAACCCTTATGAAGCTTCATTGTCCCTTTATAATGCTTCATTGTGCGTGCGAGCGCAGGTCTCTGTGCCTCTTTCGAACCGCATTCCACAGCCGTGGAGACGTGTGCAAAGCCTGTCGAGTCGTGTGCAAAGCCCATCGGCGAGTTCGCAGGCGGTGCCAGAGACGGGTCGCGTGTCCGTCGGGGCTGCAGTCTTCCGATGAGATCGCGCCCGCCGCTGATCTGATGAGTGGTCAATGGCTGAAACCCGGCGTCGGGCCGCAGCTGTGCGCGTTTGCGGACGCGCGGCGTCCTGACGTCGCTTTTCAGAGCTGCGTTCCGGAGCTCTGCGCAGCTTCTCGCGTCTGCCGCGTTTGCATCACGACGGCTCCGCTGTTCAGTGCCTCACGTTTGAGATCCCGTCTCGCCCGTCTTCCTTTGACTTGTTTTCGTCGATCAGTGGCGGGTTAAGTACCCCGCTCATGGGGGCCCCCCCCCCCCCCCCCCTTATCAGAGTACCCTCTCACGCCCCCTCAGTTTCTGAGTCCTTCGCTGCCCGGCACCCTACGCCCCGCCCCCCTCTCGTGTTTTGTCATCCCCCCCCTTCACTCGCTCTCTCTGCTTTGCGTTGTCTTTGTTTTCGTTTTTTTTCCCAGCGTCCTCGGCGGTTGAAAGGGGTCGCCGAGGCCCGTCGTCGTCGCCGTGTTTTACCGCCGCGTCTGGAACTCGCCGGCGTCATCGTCGAACCCAAGTGTCATCGTCTCTCTCTCTTTCTCTCTCTCTCGAGAGAGAGAGAGAGAGAGAGCGAGTCCAATTTCACCGTTGAATGAACACGTATTCTTACCCCCCCCCCACCCCCCACCCCCCAGCCTTTTCGCTTCACGACTCCCACTCCACTCCCCCCCCCCCCCCCCCCATCCAAAACCCTTCACAGCACATCGCGACTGTGAGAAGAGTGCGGTGCGGTGCAGTGGTTAGGGAGCTGGGATTGTTAGTCCCAGCAGAGGTTGCTGGTTCCATTCCCGGCTGTGGCACTGCCAGCTTGCCTCTGCACAAAAAGGGACTTCATTTGAATTGCTTTACAACAAAGGGAAGTTTCCAAAAAAAAAAAAGAAAGAAAAAAAAAAAGAGGTTGGTCTGGGTGAAGGCCTCCGTATAACCTTAGCGGTGAAGGTGAAGGTAAAATAAATGCGTATAAATAAATGTATAACCTCGAGCACATAAATCTCGGTTCTCAGGCAGAGGTCCGTTTGACATGAGAAATATTCGCTCTCATACATTATTCACAGGTTATTACTATTATTAGGCCGAACGAACGACTGAATAGCCAGCACTATGGGGTGGGGGCTGTACTGTGTACTTCCATTGGGTTGGGGGGGGGGGGGGGGTTGCAGAAAAGAGCAGAATCTTTGCAGCGGCTGGAACTAAGCTTTGGATCTAATCATCTCTCAGGTGCTTTAATCGTTCGGATGTGGGTAAAGAAAAATTTTTAAACGTTCACTGCTGGTCCCCTGTGCGATTTTTAGCGAAAACTTGTTCGCTAACCGCTAACATACGGTCATGGTGAAGGGATTTTTGTTCAGAATATCCAGGGGAGAAAATGGATGTTTCTTTTCAAATTGTGACAGACTCTGCCTGGCGTGTGAAGGATTAGTTAATTTCAGTTTGTTATTTTACCCCGGCGTTTTCTGACGTGCAAAAAAAAATGTAATCGGTAGTTTCCTGACTCCACTCGACGGTGTCCAGACCCCCGTTTTACCTGACCGGGGTCTCGGTGCCGGGCCCAGCGAGAGTTCGGTACGAAGAAGCCCCTGCGCTCGTGCTGGCTCTTGTTTCTGATCGCCGCGGTAACGCCGAGTGTGAGGTCACCGTTCTGCAGAAAGGCGGGAAAGGGAAAGGGATCTAAATTAGGTCCACTTGGCAGTTTGAGGGCGCTCCCTGTGTTCTTCACACCACAATTTATGGGGTACATTTTTCTGAGCAGCCAACTTTCGGTGCTGCTCGGAACACACATACACTTTCTCTCACACACACACACACACACACAAACACTCACACACACTTTCTCTCTCTCGCACACACTCACACACTCACACACACTCTCTCACACACACACACACTCTCTCTTTCTCACACACACTCACACACACACACGCTCACACACACTCTCTCACTCTCTCTCTCACACACACACACACACACACTCAAAATGGCGGCTGAGATCAGTCAGGCTTCCCCTCAGTAGAGTCCCAAGGCTGGTACCATCACAAACTCTGGCGTGTTATTAAAGGAAATCGATCATGTGACGAATTAAGACCGCAGCTTCATTAATATTTCACCGCCTGAATTGGATTCCCCCCCCTTCCACCCCCCCCCCCCCCCCCCCCCCCCCACCCCTACATTTCTGTCTCCTCTCAAATGAAATGCACTGACCAGTAAGATCTCAGTTTTTTTTTAAATTTAATTTTATAATTTTTAAAAAACGTTTTGTATTTTTGTCGGTTGGGCGACCCGAATCCGGGCGTCTCTCTCCGGCGGGTCTCTGGGGCTGGCGAGCCGCGGCGTGCCGGCAACATGTTGCCGCGGTGGCCAGCTGTGTGTGACCGACCGCGCGCGCGCGCGCGCCTGCGAGGAATCCCAGAATCCTCTGGAATGCGGCGGCTCTTCTCTTTCTGTTCGGCCTCCGGGGAGCCGCCGCATGCCGTCGACGCCAAAGCGCTGGTCTGGAGCGGTTTGTTTTTTTTTTTTGTCGTGAGAGTTGTCTGGGAGGAGTCCGCTGAGGAATGTTCTCAGCTGCTGCTCTCCTGTGAGGTGAGGTAGCAGGAGGGAAAGAGGGAGAGGGAGAAAGAGAGAGAGAGAGAGAGAGAAGGAGAGACGGAGAGAGAGTAATGTAAACCTGTGTATGCAGGGCTTGGACTCAATTTCAGATGAACAGAATATCGACATCCCCACCAGAATACTCCCCACTCCCCACCCCCCCCCCCCCCCCCCCCCTTCGCTCTGTCTGTCTGGCTGTCTTTCACCCACACAGTCTTTCTCTCTTTGTCTTTCTCCCTTTCTCTCTCTCTCTCTCTCAAACACACTCTCGCGGATGTGCTAATACAGAGCTCAAGGCTTGGTAGCTGTGTTGACTCTGTAACAGAGTGAACATGTCCTTACTTGGCTAAGCCGTCAGTTATTCTGTTATCGGAATGACTACTGACGTTTGGCCTGTGCTGCCCTCTGCTGTCCAGTTCTAGAACTTCAGCACTGAGATGATTTATTTATTTATTTTTTATTTATTTATTTATTTATTTATTTTTTGAGTCATTATTATTCAAACTCCCAGTTCTTCATCTATGACTCACAATTGTTGAGTCTTCTGGGGCAGACTGGAGGGCCACATTTACCTTACAGTGTTTTCTATCATCGTGTTAAGTGATGTGGAATGTCATGTAAGTGTTGGGCAACATTGGAGATGTGACTGTTCATTTTTTGGCGGTAAAATGTCTCAGTAGCGGTATGGACCAGTGCCCCGGAGATGAGTTAGCTTTCTTTTCCTGCGGTTTGCGCTTCCGTGTTTCTTACTCCACTGTACAGTCGTGCACACGCGTCTCTGCGTGCGTACGAACGCGCGTGCGTGCGCGTCAAACTGCGACCGGACGCTTCTGTAAGTCATAAGAGGCTCAGTGTGCTTGTACATGTGTGTGTGTGCGCATGTGCGCGTGGTACGTGTGTGTATGTGCGTGTGTTTAGGGTGCGTATATGCGTGTGTGTGTGTGTGTCTGCATGTACACGTGTGCCACAGGCATCCTAATTTATCATTCATTCA
>NC_049201.1:76625879-76655879 GCF_013347855.1 Anguilla anguilla | reverse complement strand
CAAGTAAAAACATAGAATACAGTAAGAACATAAAAAAACATTTTTGTAAAACGTAAAGTGCATGATATTATCAAGCGTGGTTGGGTGGTCAGCTGGTATTACCTTTTCCTATTGGAGTTCAGCAGTGAAATGGCTGACAGAATGAAGGAGTGTTTGTATCTGTTGGTTTTGGCTAGTGGGTATTTGAAGCGGGAAACCCGAAGGCAAGGTCTGAAACTCTAGGTGCAGGGGGTGGGTGCCGTCAGACAGGGTGGATTCTGCTTTCTTCAACAACTGTTTGTTATACAAATCAGACGGACCTTTCTGTTGAGTACCCGTGATACTGCTACAGACCACTGATCACCTTTGTTAATGCATTTTTCTGTTTTGAATTAAGAGAAGCGTACTGACAGATAGAGAGCAGCCGTAACACCCTGTACGCATCTGAAGTTAAACAGCTGGAGCGTGGCAAGCGAGGGTTTGGTTAGTACTTGGCTGGGAGACCTCCGGGGAAGACTGTGTCGGTGGGCCAGCAGGGGGTGCTCTTCCCTCTGGATCAGATAAATAAAAAAATTGAAGAAGAAAAAGAAAACCTTACATGGTATTAAGTAGGTCGAGTATGTAAATGCTAATGCGGCGATGGGGACACTGTGCTGTAGGAGGTTGCGCACGCCCAATCAAATGAGAAGTTAAGCATGGTCCCTGAGTGACTGGTTGTTAAACATCTTGTGGTGTTTTTTTTTTTTTTTTCTTCTCTCGAAAGCATACGAGTGCCAACCCCGGTGTCCTGTTCAAATTCCCACAAAACGGACTCTCAGCATCTGGCCTCTCATTGCTCTAAATCCAGCGGGGTCGGGGAGTCAGTGGGACGATGTCGTCGTCTCTTTGGCTCTCCGGGTCGTCACTGCGGATCTGAACCGAGTTGTCGGTTGCCGGTTGTCGGTTAAATTTAAAACTCATTTAAAAAAACGTTTCCGTTGGGAACCTGCAAGCTGCATTGTGCTGAATCCTGACATCTTCCCCGCTCCTTCACAGGACAGATCTCACATTACCTGGGTAGAGAAGGATTTTGCCAAAGTAAAACCCAAGGTAAGACTTCCCCTCCTCTTGACGCCGGCTCGGGATGCTTGGCTTCAGGCCTTAAGGTCTACTTCCCGCTTCAAACCCCGCCGGGGCCCTTGCACTGAAGCTCTTTCTGCTTAAAACGTGCAGCTTCTGGTAAAGCAGCCGTGTGATTGGTCGAGCTGAACCACGTGATCGGTTGAGCTGAGTCGTGTGATTGGTCGAGCTGAACCACGCTGCTGATGTCCTTGCTGCACCTCCAGGGACCTTAAATGCCTGGATCTCTCGTTACTTGAAGGTCAGACTCTGATTCAGATCTGGGTTTTAAAATGACTTTTTTTTTTTTTTTTTTTGCATTGTGTGCGTGCGTGCGTGCGTGTGTGTGTGTGTGTGCGGGTGGGTGGGTGTGTGTGAGTAGGTATGTGTGTTTGTTGGTCTGCAGCCAATCCCCCTGTCCCTATCAGAAACCTAGTCCATCACAGTTAATGGGAACCCTTGGGCATTTGTGTAGAACCTCCCCACCTGCCCCCCCCCTCCCCCGCCTCCCTCGTCTGTGTGCGTTGCGGTGGCAGTGTGTTTGGCTCTCGAAATTTCAGAATCTGTGTACATGGCAGGCGATTAATTAAATGGCTCTTGCTGACTTGGTTCTTGCTGGCTCGGTGCTTGCTCTCTTGGCGCTTGCTGGCTTGGTTCTTGCTGGCTCGGTGCTTGCTCTCTCGGCGCTTGCTGGCTTGGTTCTTGCTGGCTCGGTGCTTGCTCTCTTGGTTCTTGCTGGCTCGGTGCTTGCTCTCTTGGCGCTTGCTGGTTTGGTTCTTGCTGGCTCGGTGCTTGCTCTCTTGGCGCTTGCTGGCTTGGTTCTTGCTGGCTCGGTGCTTGCTCTCTTGGTTCTTGCTGGCTCGGTGCTTGCTCTCTCGGTTCTTGCTGGCTCGGTGCTTGCTCTCTTGGTTCTTGCTGGCTCGGTGCTTGCTCTCTTGGCGCTTGCTGGCTTGGTTCTTGCTGGCTCGGTGCTTGCTCTCTCGGCGCTTGCTGGCTTGGCAGGCTGTCGGTCGCGCGGCTAGGCTTTTGGTTCATCGTGCCCGGTGACTCATCGCTAATCTCACAGGTGTCGGCGGCGAGCTCTGCGGCGCTGAAGCCTCTCCGCGGGGCTCTCTCACCTCTGGCGTGTGTCGAGAGGCTTCGGCGCGATTCTGCGTGGTGTCTGCAGTGGAGGCGTGTGTGTGTGTGTGTGTGTCTGTGTGTGTGTGTGTGTGTGTGTTTGAGGTTGCTAGTTTTTCCACGCTCCCTTTCTCGGGCTGGGCCGAAGGGGTGGAGCTAAGGAGGAGCCTCTGGGTGACGACTGCCTGACAAGGACTCGCTTCACAGGATCTGATTGGATCGACAACATTCAGTCAACAACCCATCCTGCTTTAGGACAGGAGCATCCGGTTCCTCTTTAGGACAGGAAGCGTCCCGCTCCACTTTAGGACAGGAATGTCCCGCTCCACTTTAGGACATGAGCGTCCCGTCCCGCTTCCTGATGTCTGTCCGGACATTCCGCTCAGACCAGTCAAGCTGCCTGCCTGCCTGGCAGCAAACTTTTTGCAAGTCTTTTCTTTTTAAAAAAAAAAAATGTATCTGCGTATCGCTTTATTACCATTTTGGCAGCAGGGGGCGCTCCGTGCTCTCTCTCTCTCTCACGAAGGGCGGGAGGCCAGCAGCGACCGAAGAGGCTCTGCAGTGGCAGTTCACGAGCGGGTTGTGCTTTAGTTTTTTTTTTTTTTTTACCGTAATGGTATCGATCGCCGATGGGCCCCCTCTGGGTGGCGGTGCCGAGCGCCGGTGTGGGTGGGGGGGGGGGTGTTTGGGGGGGGGGGGCGTGCAGGGCGTTGCGCCAGCGGTAAAAAGTGCTCCGTTATTTTTAGCCCTGTTGACAATGAGGGAGTCGCCATCCCCGGTGTGGGCCGCAGTGAGAAAGAGAGACAGAGAGAGAGGGGAAGTGGGCAGACGAGGCGCAGGATGGCATGAGTTTGTCTTCTTTGTTCTTTTTCGACGCGGAAAGAGGAGCTTGGTGCAGGCTGCCTGTCACGCTCAATCTCTTCTCTCTCTCTCTCGATCTTCTGTCTTCTCTCCCTTGCTTTCTCTCCCTTTGTTTTTTCTCTGTCTCCCTCTTTATCTCTTTCTCCCTCTCTGTTCCTCCCTCCCTCTCTCTCGCTCTCTCTCTCTCTCTCTCTCTCTCTCTCCCCCTCCCCCTCCCCCTCCGTGTGCGCGCACAGGTTGTGTGTTGGTGTGTCGGTATTTAGGTTGCAGATAGAGGACTCTTCCTTCCTGTCTGTCTAACTCTGCTGGGGGGACTGCAGCTGAAGAAGCTCGGGCTGGAAGACAGCAGCTGCAGTGTCTGTTCATCCGTCTGTCCGTCCGTCCGTCCGTCTCCACCACCGCGAAGGTCCTGGTTGCCCGGCCAGGAGGTGGGGGGGGGGCGGGGGCTGGGAGGCTGGCTGTCCTGGGATGATAGTGGAGCATCGGGGGGTAGGGGGGGTTCGAGGTGACGGTGGTCCTGGGGATGGGGAGGGTAAGGGGGGGGGTCAGCAGCGTCGCCATGGAGAAAGAGAAGAGGAAGTTCAAAGTGAGCCAACTGCTCACGCTCTACTTCTTCAGGAAGCATCAGACCAAAGCCCTGACCCAAACCGGGGACTCTGAGGTCAGCGACGCCAGGACGACGACCGACGCCACGGCAACAACAATCAGCAACCACACTGCAGATTCGAGCTCGGGGACGGTCAGTTAGGATCATTTTTTTCTGCCCCCTTCCCACCCCCCCGCATACAGGAAGTTAACAGCGAATGACAACAGCTGACCCTCTTTACTGTTCTACAAAATGCTTGGTAAACATTTTGCATTGAGTGTTTTTGTCGTATTTTCTAACGGGCGAGAATCGCAGAAGCAGGAAGTGGCTTGCGCTCGTCGCGCTCGGCGAACCAGGGAAGGAGTGCTCCAGTGTCGTTTAAAATCCTTTTCGAGATGCGAGTTTGTTGGAAGATGTTGCTTTTCAGTTCTTGAATTTGACATCCAGGAACATGCTTTTCTTCCCCGTTTTCTTTCCCCCTGAATAACCAGGAAATGCCGTTTTCATGTCTGAAGTGTCTCTCGGGCTTAGTCGTGTTTGGCTTAGTGCCTGAGCATACGAGGAAGTCGCACGATTGTTTAATGAATCGCTTTGTCGGAGCGACATGCTCGTTGTTGTTGTTGTTTGTTGTTTTGGGCTCTTCTTAAAGAAGAGAGTGTACTGGAGGGCCGGTGTGTGTATGCGTGCGTTTTTGTTTCCACCAGTTACCCTGGCTAAATTAGCTCATTGGCTGTATACACTAACACTCCAGGGGGGATGGGGGGGGGGGGCACACACTCAGTGCATTACAGTACATTACTCCACATTGCCACCACTTAGCAGGCGATGCCATCCAGAGCGAGTTTTAGCAACTTTTGCCCCTCTGCCAATACAGACTGGAGACTTGCCACTCCAGACGGACCGTGAACGCCCTCTTTAGAAATCCTTTCTCTTCTCTCTCTTGTTTTTCTTGGATTTCCTTCTGGTTGCTTTTATAGGTGTACCTGTGTAAAGATGAGTTACTCGTCTAGTGATACTTTTATTTAGTTGCAATCTGAAATTGCGGTATGTTAGGTTAGGTTGGCATTACACTTTTGTTGATTATAAATGGGCCTCTGTGCCTTGTTGGTGTTGCTGCATTTTTGTATTCACTGATGAGTAATAGGGCTGGGCAATATATCGATATTATATCGATATCGTGATATGAGACTACATATCGCCTGGGATTTTGTATATCGTAATATCGTGATATGGAATAAGTCTTTTCCTGGTTTTAAAGACAGCATTAAAGTAAAGTGGTGTAATTTTCTGAACTTCCCTGACTGTTCCAGCTGTTCTATTATTTGCCTTTACCCACTTAGTTATAACATAGGCATTACTGATGATTATTTATCAAAAATATCATTGTGTAATTTTGTGAAAGTACCAATAGTCATCCCCACAATATCATCACAATATCAGTATTGAGGTATTTGGTCAAAAATATCGTGATGTTTGATTTTGTCCATATCGCCCAGCCCTGATGAGTAACACTGATGTTCTGCACTGCTGCTCGTCGATCTGGATAAGAGCATCTGCCGTGTGACTGTGATGTAATGAAATGTTACAGAAGTGGAAAACATTTAATAGTACAGCGCTGTAGTCTGAGTCAGCCTGGGTCTAATGACAAAGCAGGTTTGGTTGTACCCCCAAATAGGCCAGCGAGCCAATCAGAATGGCTCCAGCCACGTCAGAAGTTCCTGTGAATTTAGCAAACTGTTTGTGGCCGCTGTGGGGGAGTTGAACCAGGGTGATCGGCTGACGATGTCACTGATGATGCCATAGGGTCAATGTCTGGGTGGGGTGAATCGGTGCGCCGCAGGGCGGAGTCACTTATTGCAGGTGGTGGCCGTGTTGACCTGCCACAACCCCACCACCCCTAACCCCCCCCCCCCCCCCAGGGATCGGACACCTACACTACACAGTGTATGGGTGGGGATGTGGGGGGGGGGGTGTGGGTGCTTGTGGTTTAGTGGTGGTTTCCTGCTCTTTGACCGCCCCTCTGTTTCCCTTGAAGTTCTACCTTTTTTTTTTTTGTTTTTTTTTTGCGGTTTGTCCACTGAAATGACTAGGCTGTCATCGCGCTTCTGTAGCCGGCCCTGTTGAAGGCAAGCAGGCTAAAAACGTGGCCCTGGTCTTTGCGCTTGTGGTGTGCGTGACAGGGACCTGTCAATGGGACCGTATTGGGCTGAATTTAGCTTAAGGGCGTGTTCTGTAATTAAAAGTCTGGTGTGGAGACTGTCGGTTCGGCATTTTGCTTGTTAGCGCTGGTTAGCTGTGATGTGCTGAAGTTTTGGTTTAAAGGTACGTTGTATAATAGAAATCCAGTGTGGGAACTGTTGGTTAAACCTCTTTTACTCTTTAGCGCTGGTTAGCTGCGCTGCGACTACAGTGTGGCTGTGGTTTCACACGTCTCTGTTTTTACACATCGGTGCCAGTAACCTGGACTGCACTGCGGCCTGGGGGGGAAGTTCGGATGACGTCCGTCCACGGTTTTTCCCCTTCGCTCGTTTCTCGGGACTGAAAGCCAAATCCCCGCCCCCCACCCCCCCCCCCCCCCTCGTCTTCTTATCTGGCTTTGTGTGGACGGGTGGTGTGTCTGTAGGTGGAGGGTCAGTCCGTGTCTGTAGGTGGAGGTCAGGCATTAACAGGGCATTGCTGTGAAAGGCCACGTGTGCTCTGTCAACCTACCCTGTGTAAATAAAAGGTTAAATTTTTTAAAAATGTGCCTTGGAGTTTTTTGGTTTTTTTTTGGCGTGTTTGCATTTCAGTCACAGCGCTGTTATCGTAGCTGCAGGCGCTGTGCGGTGATTTTAAAGCGAGAGAGAGGAAAGTGACATTTCTCTGGTGCTCACCTGGTGAAGACCCCCTGCTGGGATGAAAGCCTTTGGAGTGCGTCAGAGGAGCCGATGGACGTGCGTGAGATTGGCGATAGACGCGCGCTCGCGAGATTGGCGATAGACGCGCGCTCGCGAGATTGCGGAATGCTCGCGGAGTGCTGACCCCGCTACTTGGCGTCGTTCGGACGTTAAATCCCAGAGAGTTGGCGGTGTTTCTCTGTGACCTCCTTTTGACATTGGCCGATCTGATTGGTTCCCGGCCCCGAGGTGTGAGGGAAGCTGCCAGTTTGAATCACCGTTTGGGGCACTGCTGCGCCTGCTGCTCACTGGAGATAGGCACTCTCTGTGTCCTCTCTCTCTCTCTCTTTCTCTCAGTTTCTCACTCCTCTCTCTTATGTGGCCTTCTCTCTTTCTGACTTTCGCTCAAATTCAAATTCATAATACTTTATTGGCATGAAATACATTTGTAAATATTGTCAGATCGCGCACACAGAGGTACATTGAGGTACAGAGGATTGATATGGGTACGAAAGCCTGCGCCCACACTGGCCCTTTCTGGATAGGACTGAAGACCCCTGCTTTAGTCCCCGGAGAAACGCTGTTACGATGTGGCCAATGACGAGACTGCCGTGACGGTTGCCATGGGCACCATCAGGGCTGGGTCCTGGGGTACAACGCCGCCCTTGGAATGGAAATGTAACCCCGAATCCTTCGCTATGAGCAATCTAGCAACGCAGAGATGTCCGTTTTATTTCTTCCCTCAGTCTTACCAGTCGCCGTGTTCAATGATCGTCTCCGCATTCACATTTAAATTCTTTCCATCAACGATCGATTTAAATTAATTGCAGCTTCGCTTTGACGTTGCTGCACGTCGTCGTTTTAGTTTGCTGATTCACCCCTGCTCTTAGCCCACTCAGTCCCTGCCCCTCATCTCTTCAGACTGTATCTGGACAAACTATCACCACCCTGCAGGGCACTCCCAATCTAGGATCGCTCTTATCACTTGTATCCTCCTATCTTGTTCCTCTCAAATGTAATTTAGTGTAATGTAGTGTAATGTAATGTAGTGTAAGGTAATGTAATTTAGTGTAATGTAGTGTAAGGTAATGTAATTTAGCTTAATGTAGTGTCAGATAATGTAGTGTAAGTTAGTGTAATGTAGTGTAATGTAATGTAATTTAGTGTAATGTAGTGTAATGTAGTCTAATGTAATGTAATGTAGTGTAAGGTAATGTAATGTAATTTAGCGTAATGTAGTGTAAGGTAATGTAATGTAATTTAGCGTAATGTAGTATAAGGTAATGTAATGTAATTTAGCGTAATGTAGTGTAAGGTTATGTAATGTAATTTATTGTAATGTAGTGTAATGTAGTCTAATGTAATGTAATGTAGTGTAAGGTAATGTAATTTAGTGTAATGTAGTGTAAGGTAATGTAGTGTTAGTTAGTGCAATGTGATGTAAAGTAATGTAATGTAATTTAGTGTAATGTAGTGTAAAGTAATGTAATGTAATTTAGCTTAATGTAGTGTCAGGTAATGTAGTGTAAGTTAGTGTAATGTAGTGTAAGGTAATGTAATGTAATTTAGTGTAATGTAGTGTAAGGTAATGTAATGTAATTTATTGTAATGTAGTGTAAGTTAGTGTAATGTAGTCTAATGTAATGTAATTTATTGTAATGCAGTGTAAGGTAATGTAGTGTAATTTAGTGTAATGTAGTGTAAGGTAATGTAGTGTAAGTTAGTGTAATGTTGTGTAATGTAATGTAATTTAGTGTAATGTAGTGTACGGTAATGTAATGTAGTGTAAGTTAGTGTAATGTAGTGTAAGGTAATGTAATGTAATTTAGTGTAATGTAGTGTATGGTAATGTAATTCAGTGTAATGTAGTGTAAGTTAGTGTAATGTAGTGTAAGGTAATGTAATTTAGTGTAATGTAGTGTACGGTAATGTAATTTAGTGTAATGTAGTGTAATGTAATGTAATTTAGTGTAATGTAGTGTACGGTAATGTAATTTAGTGTAATGTAGTGTAAGGTAATGTAATGTAATTTAGTGTAATGTAGTGTATGGTAGTGTAATTTAGTGTAATGTAGTGTAAGGTAGTGTAATTTAGTGTAATGTAGTCTAATGTAATGTAATGTAATTTAGCTTAATGTAGTGTAAGGTAATGTAGTGTAAGTTAGTGTAAGATAATGTAATGTAATTTAGTGTAATGTAGTGTAATGTAGTCTAATGTAGTGTAAGGTAGTGTAATTTAGTGTAATGTAGTCTAATGTAATGTAATTTAGCTTTATGTAGTGTAAGGTAATGTAGTGTAAGTTAGTGTAATGTAGTGTAAGGTAATGTAATGTAATTTAGCGTAATGTAGTGTAATGTAGTCTAATGTAATGTAGTGTAAGGTAAGTTAGTGTAATGTAGTGTAAGGTAATGTAATGTAATTTAGTGTAATGTAGTGTAAGGTAATGTCATTTATTGTAATGTAGTGTAAGTTAGTGTAATGTAATGTAGTGTATGTTAGTGTAATGTAGTGTAAGGTAATGTAATGTAATGTATGTTAGTGTAATGCAGTCTTCATCCTCAGGTCTGTCTCGTCGCTCAGCTTCGATCGCTTGCCAGTTTTCCCGCTGCCGCGGCGTGACTGTCGTATGTCCCGTTTCGAATTCGCTGCTTTCGGGTTGGCTCTCATTAATAGCCCTCCTGGACGGAGAGAGAGAGAGAAAGAGACTCTTATTGGCACTTCCTGACTAATTAGTGTGTGTGTGTGTGTGTGGGGGGGGAGGCATTAGCGTTGGGCGTGTTAGACTGCCAACCGCGCGGAATAACATCTCACTGACGGAGGCGATAAGCTGCCGGAACTTCGGAATCTTTTGGCTTCATCTAAATAAATAAAAAATAAAAGAAATAAAAAGCTGGATATCGATACACCTCATAATACTCACTCCCTCTCTCTCTCTTTCTCTCTCTCTCTCTTGCCTGTGTGCACACCGATTTTCTCTGTCAGCAGTGAGGAAAGGGATTGGTTAATAAGTAGGGTCAGAGGTCATTTTCTGGCCATGTCCTATATTGGTGTGAACTCGATGCTATCCGTAGGCTGTGCTTCTAGCATGATGGATTTGTTTTCTCTCTCTCTTGTCGCAGGACGATGATGTCATCAAGGAGATCAACATCACGCATGTGGTCAAGGAGGGTGCGGAAAAAGCCGACGCCTCTCAGTTTGAGCTCCTCAAAGTGCTGGGACAGGGCTCCTTTGGGAAGGTAACGCACACACGCACACACACACACGCACTCACACACACGCACACACACACACACATGCATTCACACACACGCACACACACCACACACACACACATGCATTCACATGTACACGCACACACACCACACACATACATTCACACACACACATGAACACACGCATACACACACACGCACAAAGAGTACTGCAACCCTTATGCAGATCACTTGATATGGATGTAAATATCCTCAAATTAAAGCTGACAGTCTACACTTCAACCTCATATTCATTGTTTAATGTCGCATCTAATGTCCTGGATTGTGTGTGTGTGTGTGTACGTGTTTGTGTGTGCATGCGTGTGTGCGTGTGTGTGCGTGTGTGCGTGTGTGCGTGTGCGCGTGTGCGTGCATGCGTGCGTGTGTGTGTGTGTATGTGTGCGCGTGTGTGTGTGTGTGTGTGTATGTGTGTGTATGTGTGTGTGTGTGTGCTTGTGCGTGTCTGTGCGTGTGCGCGTGTGTGTGTGTGTGTGTGTGTGCCTGCTCTCCTCCTCCTCTGATGGCGCAGGTGTTTCTGGTGCGTAAAATCACCCCTCCCGACAGCAGCCAGCTGTACGCCATGAAGGTGCTGAGGAAGGCCACGCTGAAAGGTACTCTGGGAAGGCCCTGGCGCCACCTGGCCGCCCGGCACTCCCCGCCTTCCTCTCTCACTCTTCCTCAAAACGCACATTTCTGCACCTCCTTCCCCCCCTCCCCCTTCCCCCCTCCCCCTCCCCCTCCCCCTCCCCCGCACCTCCCTCCGCAGTGATGTGTGTGTTTGTTGCTACTTTCTCACACCCATGAGAAAAGAGGAAGTGGCCATTTTGGTTTCTGGGTGTGATGCCTCTCCGGCACTGTTTACCACTGGGGAGCAGGGCTGTGCGGTTCTCTTTCTGATCTTCTTCTACTTTTGTAGTTTTGTTTTCTTCCTCTGCAGTTTTGGGTGAGGGTACCATGTTTTGCTCTCCCCCCCCCCCACCTTCTGTGGTTTCTGTTTTTGGCTTCGCCTGCTCGTTCGCCTCGATCTCGTGTAAACACGCCCGCAACCGTTAAAGTTTGTCGTGAGAAAAAACAACAAAAAAAACAAAAACAAGTCACAAAATCACTCACTATGTTTTTGTTTTTTTAAATTAGTTTTTTAAGGCCCTTCTGAAAATGTGTCCTTACATGAACCCGGTATAGGCGTGTTTGTGTCTCTAATCAACCGCCGTTGTTTCAACGCTGCTGTTATTTAGCGATAATAAAATGAAAATGTTCTCTGTTAAACCTGCAGTGCCACTGCTCCCCCTTTACTCACTTTAATTTAGAAGCCTTTTTTTTGCATCCTGCAATTCAAATAATGGCGATTTTTGATAATAGTTTGAAATAATGGTTAATATTATAATAGTCTAGTAATAATATTCAAGTGTTGTGATTGTTTTAGCTAAGTGTTATTTCGTAATTGCTTTTAATTGATTTGTGGTGTAATTGTGAGTGTAATAATTGCATGTTTGTGGGTTTTAGGTCTGTGTTTATTTTTCAGTAAGTTTTGAAACTTGGCAGTTTCCATAGAGGCGGTCGGGTGTTGATAATAACAAACTTTTAAATCCTGCCCCACAGTGAGAGACCGTGTCAGAACTAAGATGGAGAGGGATATCCTGGCCGATGTCAATCACCCGTTTGTCGTCAAGCTCCACTATGGTGAGCGCGAATTTCAGGGGTCGAAGGTCAAGAGTCGAGGAAGTGAAATTTCTCCAAACGGAAGCAGCTGATATTCCTTCCGCTGCCCGTCAGTGTTGTGTGTCTGTTTTCTTATCCAATACAGTAAAAATAGTCACTCCCAGCCACCAAAGGGAAAGCGCGAAAGCGGTTGGTTGTTACAAATGGCCGTTTCCCAGTTCTCAACCATAATGGAACGCAATCGATAACATCCTATAGGCTGAAGTGTCCCTCAGAGTTTGCGCATTTTATTGATCTCCTTAAAACACTCACTTTGTATTGTGTGTGTGTGTGTGTGTGTGTGTGATGCTACATAAAAATATATGGAATTGGTTCTTCTCGATGCGTTTAAAATGCTCGGCGTTAGCGTTTGTGCGTGGCGTGATGTCACAGATGAGACATTTGCTGATGTAGTCCTGTGTGTTTGGTTTGTGCAGTGTGATGTCACAGAGGGGATGTTTGTTGACGTAGTTGTGTATGTTTTGTTTGTGCAGTGTGATGTCACAAAGGGGAAGGTTTTTGACATAGCCCTGTGTGTTTTGTTTGTGCCCTGTGTGATATCACAGAGGGGCAGATTGTTGATATAGTTGTGTATATTTTGTTTTTTGTGTGATGTGATGTGGTTTGTTCCTCTGGTTTTCTGCAGCATTTCAGACTGAGGGGAAGCTGTACCTCATTCTGGATTTCCTCAGAGGAGGGGACCTGTTCACCAGGTTGTCGAAGGAGGTATGGCCAGGAGTCCTTGGGGGAGGGGCTGCAGGTCTGGGGGGAGGAGCTAGGGTACTGGGGGAGGAGCTAGGGGGAATGGGAGAGTTTCATACTTTCCTATAGGCTGAATGTTCTCTGAGCTCCATGCTTTCTTTAACCACTGTGTATGTGTGTGTGTGTATGTGTGCATGTGTGTGTGCACGTGTGCGTGTGCGTGTGTGTCTGTGTGTATTTCTGCTCCAGGTGATGTTCACAGAGGAAGATGTGAAATTCTACCTGGCAGAGCTGGCGTTGGGACTAGACCATCTACATGGCCTGGGCATCATCTACAGAGACCTCAAACCTGAGAAGTAACTATTACAGTATAACTACACTGCTATTACTGTTTTACTGTGGCTCAGAAATCCTGACTCCTGAACTATTACTGAGTTATTACAGTATCACATACCAGTGTGTCTCTACACTGTTATTACATTACTATAAGCACAGAACTCATCACACCTTCAATGCTATTACTATGTTATTACACTGCAGTGAACTCAGAACAACTCATCACAACTATTATGTGCTACTGTTATTACAGTGCATAACAACTGCACGGTCATTACTGTCATTGTCATTATAATTTTATTTCGGTTCAGTTTACCCACTAAAGCGTCACTTTCAAACCCGTTGTTTTGTTGAAATCAGTCTTTAACGACTATTAACACGTTCGTACTGCTGCTGCGATGCCGGGGATTGGTTTCTCATAAACTGGACGTTGCGCTGAAATGTGCCCTGCAGCAGTGTAGCGGGTAAAGACCCTGGGTACGTTAATGGTGTTGGTTTAAATCCTGGGGGGGGGGGGGCACTTGTGTCGTAACCTTAAGTACAGGTGCTTCGCCCGAAACGCTTCAGTGAAATATTAATCTGTGATAATGGACAGTGTAGAGCGTTACTGTATGTTGTGTTCAGCTGTGGGTGACGCTGGTTTTCCGCTTCTGTTCCAGCATTCTGCTGGATGAGGAGGGACACATCAAACTCACAGGTCAGCAGTAAACCCAGCCCCGCTGCCTGACACGCACATGCATGCACACACATGCACACAGACACACGCACGCACATGCATGCACACAAACGCACACACATGCACACAGACACACGCACGCACATGCATGCACACAAACGCACACACATGCACACAAACACACGCACGCACATGCATGCACACACATGCACACAAACACACGAACACACGCGCGCACACACATACACACAAACACACACATGCACACAAACACACGCACACACATGCACACAAACCTGCGCACACACGCACGCACACACATGCATGCACACGCATGCACACAAACACACGCACGCACATGCATGCACACACATGCACACAAACACACGCACGCACATGCATGCACACACCTGCACACAAACACACGCACGCACATGCATGCACATGCATGCACACAAACACACGCACGCACGCGCGCACACACATACACACAAACACACACATGCACACAAACACGCACACACATGCACACAAACACACGCACGTGCACGCACACACATGCACACAAATACACGCACACACATGCACACAAACCTGCACACACATGCACACAAACACTCGACTCACAGAGCAGTTCATTCGACCCCAGTAAACACTCATTATCTCTCACATTCGTTACCTTTCACATTCAGAGCTGCAGGTAACACATTTACACAGATCTGAGATCAGCGTGTGTGTTTATTCAGGCTCTATGTGAAGTCATCTCTAGGTCTTCAGCAGAATCATAGAGAGCTCGCACACACAGCACACACTTTATGCAATCTCGGAGTTCCTCTTAGGCAGTTGAGAGAGTTTGGGAACATTTAAAATGCATGGGGAAATTTGCACATATTTAAAGGGTGTGGGTGTGGGTGCGTGGGAAAGAGGGAGTGTTAGTCACTGAGATATGCATGTGTGGGCGGCTGTGTGGGGGTATGTATGTGTGTGTGTGTGTGTTAGAGAGAGAGCGAGAGACAGAGCCTTCATTTGTGTTTTTGTACGTATGCATAGAGGAGGGTGAGAGACTTTCAAAAAAAGAGATTTAGAAGAAAGAGAGTTCTTGTAAAAAGAGTGCTTGTGTGTGTGTGTGTGTGCATGTGTATGCGTGCAAAAGCATGTACCTCTGTATTAATAGTGTGCTTCCTGTTTTGCACACAGACTTTGGCCTGTGCAAGGAAGCCATCGACCACGAGAAGAAGGCCTACTCCTTCTGTGGTACGGTGGAGTACATGGCTCCTGAGGTGGTGAACCGGCAGGGTCACATCCACAGCGCCGACTGGTGGTCTTTCGGGGTACTGATGGTAAGTCAGCAGCGCTGTGGGGGAAAAAAGCACATTATCTCGTTTCATTGTATGAATGCTTGTATTTTTAAAATATTTTTACTTTTGAGTCTTGCACCATTTCGGATGCCCATTAGATATGGGCTTAAAGCAGGGATTCTCTACCTTTGCTGATTCACAGACCCTACCCAGGGTCAACAGCAACCAGGGCACACCCATCAATAGTTAAGAAGGGTTATATTTAAGAGTACAAAGGCAGTGCCTCTGAGAATCAAACCTGCAACATTTTATGTATGTTGCACATAATTACCTCCATATAATAATGCATATCTGTAAGAGGAATTATCGCATGTAAAATGTTCAGTGTCCTAAAAAAGGGTTTTTATTGTTTAAGAAACAGACCTGTTAGAGGGATTGTTAGAGGGGGTGTTCACGTCTGTGTAGGTGGGCAGGGGGTGGTTGTGTGTGGCCTGGTGTGTGTGTGTCTGTGTGTGTGCGTGTGTGTGCATGTGTGTGCGTGTGTGTGCGCGTGTGTGCGTGTGCGTGTGCGTGTGAGTGTGAGTGTGAGTGTGTGTGTGTGTGAGTGTGTGTGTGCATGTGTGTGTGTGTGCATGTGTGTGAGTGTGTGTGTGTGTGTGCGTGCGCGTGTCTGTGTTGTGGAGTTACAGGGCTTTTTTTTGTTTGTTTTTGTTTTTCGTAGTTTGAGATGCTGACCGGGTCACTGCCATTCCAAGGGAAAGACCGGAAGGAAACCATGAACCTCATCCTCAAGTAAGATTGGGGGGGGGGGGAGCTTGAGGGGGGGGGGGGGTAATAGGTATGTGGGCGGGGCTGACGGAGGCTTCAGGATACTGGGGGACGGAGGTCAAAAAAGAAAGGAACTGGACTGCTATTCGATTAAACTGCGCTGGGGATACTCAAATTCGGCTGTCGTGGTCAGTTGTTTCTGCTGGTTCTCTCTTCTGCCTGATAGTCCAATGTCTACTAATGTCACTGATTGGCCAGAGATTACGTTCACCTGGCGCGTCAGGTTTAAATCAGTTTCTGATTGGAGGGGAGGAAAGAAAACCAGCCACACCACTGGCCCCTGATGCATATTTTATTGGCTATTGAAAATTGGGGGTGAGGGGGGGGGAGAGATTTCATATGGAGGACAGTGAAATAAAGGGAAAGATTTGGGATGAAAGTGGTAAAGCAGATGCATGGTTTAGGATTCACATTGGATGGAAGGATAGAGGGATTTGGGGATGGAGGGTGGAGGGATTTGGGGATGGAGGGTGTAGAGTGGAGGGATTTTGGGATGGAGGGTGTAGAGTGGAGGGATTTTGGGATGGAGGGTGTAGAGTGGAGGGAAGAGATGATGGGAAAGAAAATGTCTCCTGCCTTCCTTCCTCTGCAGGGCCAAACTGGGCATGCCCCAGTTCCTGAGCACGGAGGCACAGAGTCTCCTTAGAGCCCTCTTTAAGAGGAACCCCGCCAACAGGCTAGGTGAGTACAGGCCAGGTAGCAGCGCCAGAGCTCACCTGAAACACAGGTAGCACATAGCAGTGTTCTAAGTTTGTGGAACCCCCACTGTTAGTGTTAATGCTAATGCTAACTTTAATGTTCGTATTGGTGTAAATGCTAATGCTTAGTTTAATGCTAGTGTTGGTGTTAATGCTAATATTAATGTTAGTGGTAGTGTTGGTGCTATGCTAGTGTTGGTGTTAGTGCTAACATTAATGCTAGTGTTGGTGTTAATGCTAATGCTAACGTTAATGCTAGTGTTGGTGTTAATGTTGGTGTTGGTGCTATGCTAGTGTTAATGCTACTGCTAACGTTAATGCTAGAGTTGGTGTTAATGTTGGTGTTGGTGCTATGCTAGTGTTAATGCTAATGCTAACGTTAATGCTAGTGTTGGTGTTAATGCTAATGTTTGTGCTATGCTAGTGTTGGTGTTAATGCTAATGTTTGTGCTATGCTAGTGTTGGTGTTAATGCTAATGTGAATGCTGTTGTCTCAGCGTCTGGTCCTGACGGGGCAGAGGAGATCAAGCGGCACTCCTTTTTCTCCACCATAGACTGGAATGTGAGTACAGCCGTGCTCCGTCCCTGTGCGGGTTATCGTAGCGTCAGTCTCACTGTGGACTAGCCTTCCTGTTTCTTTACCAAATAAGGGCATTTATCATCTGCATAACCTCGCCCCCTTCCCTTACTCTTCTCTCTATGCCCTCCCTTACCTCTCCCCCCCATTTCTTCCCTCTCTTTTACCCACCCTCTCTCTCTCTATCCTCTTCAATCTCTCTACATCCTCTTTCTCTCTTTCCCTCTAATCTTGCCCTCCCCCTCTTCCTCTACTCTCTCTCTTCTCATCCTTCTCTCTTCCCTCTCTTCCGTTCTCAGAAACTGTTTCGGAGAGAGATCAAGCCCCCTTTCAGGCCGGCAGTGGCACGGCCCGACGACACCTTCTACTTCGACTCCGAGTTCACCTCCCGCACCCCGAAAGGTCAGAGGTCAAGGGAAGGGACTAGTTTCCGAGGCGACTAGCTGCTCGGGCCTACACATGAGTGTATTGATTTTTACCCAAATTCAGCGCAGTAATAAAGCAGCCCTCTGGAGGTTTTTGGCACGGGCTCAGTCCAGGATATGAAAACTGTTTCCAAAAGGGATTTTGCCTTTGCAGGTAATGCACAGGCATTAGGATCCATTACCTCTCTAACTTATGACCTCATAAAAATTTGATGTGGTTAATTGTCTTAATGTTGCTTTAAAGCTTGGAGAAGTGGAGTACTGTTGTGTGTGTGTGTGTGTGTCTGTGTTACGTTAGTGTGTGTGTGTGTGCGTGCGTGTTTGTGCGTGGACATGCGTATTAGTGTGTTACATTTGTTTATTTGCTTGTGTGTTTGTGTTACATTGTGTGTGTTACAGTACATTACTGTATTTGCATACGTGTGTGTGTGTGTTACAGTGATTACAGTATTTGCATACGTGCGTGTGTGTGTTACAGTACATTACAGTATTTGCATACGTGCGTGTGTGTGTTACAGTACATTACAGTATTTGCATACGTGCGTGTGTGTGTGTTACAGTACATTACTGTATTTGCATACGTGCGTGTGTGTGTGTTACAGTACATTACTGTATTTGCATACGTGCGTGTGTGTGTGTTACAGTACATTACTGTATTTGCATACGTGCGTGTGTGTGTTACAGTACATTACTGTATTTGTATACGTGTTTGTGTTTCTCTCCTCTCTCAGACTCCCCCGGTGTTCCTCCCAGTGCTGGCGCTCATCAGCTGTTCCGTGGATTTAGCTTTGTTGCCACGGCGATGCTGGAGGAGGAGGGGGTGGAAGAGGTGGTCCAGGCCAAGCCTCACCCTGTGGTGCAGGTGTGTGTGCGTCTGTGTGAGTGTGAGTGTGTGAGGGTGCGAGTGTGAGGTGTGTGTGTGTGTGTCTGGGTGTACGTACGAGTGAGAGCTCGAGTGTGCGTGTGCAGATACACTCTCAGAAAAAAGGTTTCAAATGCTTGTCACTGGGTTACCTTATATGTAAAGAAAAGTGTACCCCTGGCTAGCAATACATTCAACTCATTTTTATCTTATTTGCTTGTGCTAAGAAGTACCCAAGTAGACCATTATTGTACCTTCAGGGTGCACTTGGGAAATTAATTTGTTCCTCAAAGAACCAGAATGTACCTCTACTGTACCTGTGTGTGTGTGTGTGTATGTGTGTGCCAGTGATTGTGTGAGTGTGTGTGTGTGTGTGAGTGTGTATGTGCAGTGTATGTGTGTGCCTGTGAGTGTGTATGTGTGTGTGTGTGTGTGCCTGTGAGTGTGTGTGTGTGAGTGTGTATGTGTGTGTGTGTGTGCCTGTGTGTGTGAGTCTGTGATTGTGTGTGTGAGTGTGTGTGCCTGTGAGTATGTGTGTGAGTGTGTATGTGTGCCTGTGAGTGTGTGTGTGAGTGTGTATGTGTGCCTGTGAGTGTGTGTGTGAGTGTGTATGTGCAGTGTATGTGTGTGCACAGCCTTCAGATCCATCTCTGCAGTTCTGCATCTGCATGCAGTAGCAGGCCTGCTTCCTGACCTTTGCCCCCGTGGGGCTGTGTTTAGTCACCCCGCTGTGTCTCCCGCAGGCTCAGCTTTCAGATGATTAGCTGCATGCAGTTTTGCACAATCACGTTTATAAAGAAGTGGGAAAGAGCTGTTCCACATTCAGCCACTAGATGGTGCTGCAGTCCCATTTATCTGCCTCACTCTTTGTCGTGGAAGATTGATAACTCTGTGGTTGCTCTTGTGGCGCTATTGTTAATGGCGAGTGTGTAATTATTATGGAACCAGCTGTTAAACTAGCTGTTGAAATGGCAATAAATATTGTGTGTTTGTGTTGATACGATTACAGTTTATGGATGTGCGTAATGTTTGTGGGTGTCGTGTTGTGTATGTTTAGGCTTTTCAGTAGTTCATGGGAGTTTGTATTCTCAGCCCCAGATATTCTCTAGACCATCTGGAAAGGAACGTCACTGTTTGTGAAACTATAACCTGAATGGTTTGAGCAAGTGCAGTGTATGTGTAGGTATGAGAATAGCTTATGGTGATGTGTCGTGTGCCGCATGTCCAGTTGTGTGAGTAGTGTACTGCGTGTGTATTTGTGTGAGCAGTGTATTGCGTGTGGTTATTTGGGTAATGTTGAGTTTTTAGAGTGCTTTGTGGAAGTGCGTGTAGTGTGTGTGTATGAGAATGGATTGGGGGTGTGTGTAATATACAGTATGTTTAGTTGTGTAGCGTAGTATACTGTGTGTATTTGTGTGAGCTGTGTATTGCGTGTAGTTATTTGAGTAATGTTCAGTTTTGAGAGTGCTTTATGGAAGTGTGTGTAGTGTACGTTTATGAGAATGGCTTAGGTGTGTGTGTGTGTGTGTGCGCGTGTGTAATGTACAGTATGTTTAGCTGTCATTATTTCCTGTTTTTTGTGTGGGCGAGTAGCAGCTTCACGGGAAGAACGTAATCTTCAGCGACGGCTACGTGGTGAAGGAGGACATCGGCATGGGTTCGTACTCCGTGTGCAAACGCTGCGTACACAAAAGCACCAACACGGAGTACGCCGTCAAGGTCGGAACCCCCTTCCTCCTCCGTTTCTCTGTTCCTTTCTTTCTCTTTCTCTTTTTTTAACATTACATTAGGGTTGCGTGTTTTTTGTCACACCCAGTGAACAGGCGATTCTATACATTCCTCTGAAAGACATGTATGTTACATTAGGTATACTCCTGCTAGTGTCCTTGACCAAGTCACTGGCTCCTCAGAATTCGAGTTGGTCCCCGGGCGCTGCAGTGTGGCTGCCCACTGCCCCTAGGTAGCTAGGATGGGTCAAATACCAAGGACAAATGACCTCACAGGGTGCAATAAAGTATAACTTATTTCAGGAGTCCCATGTCAGTAATTTGATAGGTATCTAGGGTGTGGATTCAATCAACATTTTTTCCTTGTTTTCACTCTCAGTTGAATGCAAGTATACATTTTTTTTTGTTCTTCTGAAAGCAAACGTACTGCAGTTTGGCAAGTTCATTTTAGCAATCACTGAACTCAAACTATGTTTGGGCGGAGGTAAAACTGTGCCCATTTTCTCTGTCACAGGTGATTGACAAGACAAAGACCGACCCGACAGAAGAGATAGAGATTCTGCTGAGATATGGTCAACACCCCAACATCATCACCCTAAAGGACGTGAGTACTGACTAATCAAACCACCTGAACCGCTGTGCACTAATGCTAATACTACTGCTAATCAACAAATATCTCCCAAACACTCCCTAACCCCATCCCTAAGTGCTACTGCTTATCCAAAACAACATCTTCACCCCAAAATAAGTTTAGACGTTGATCTCACAATTTCTATTTCTATTCTGTTTCTAAGTCATGATAAACCTCAGACTACACATGTATCCTTTTGGTTAAATGTTTTACTGTGGTACAGTACAGGAATGAACTGGCAGTGCAGTATGCAGCTGTTGAAAGATTAAAGTTAAGCTCAACATGAATGGCTTCCCCACTAGAATAATTACAACACAACAGCACCTATCAATACAGTGAAGGATTGTGCGCAAATTCTGGGTGTCACACTACAGAGAAGATCTCGGAAAAAGTACAAAGAAGGGCAACTAAATTGGTTCCTGGCATGAAATGCAAAAGTCATGAGGACAGACTTTGCAGACACTTCATGTTTAGCAAAAAGGGGAAGACTAACTGGGAATTGGATTTAGGTATTTGAACTCCTACAAGGCTGAGTTCTGTCAGCAAAACAAGGGAACATAGGTTAGAATTAGCAGTTAAAGATAAAACTTGCATTGATATCACTGTTGTTTTTTTTTGTTGTTGTTGTTTTATTTTTTGAACTGAGAATTGTCAGTTGTCAGCTGAGAGCGTGGAGCGTGTCGGTTCGTATAGTAGAGGCAGAAATCCTTGAGTTGCTCGAGCCCAGGCTTGACATGGTGCTGGGTGCTGAATTACCCCCGTGGGTTGCTCTCATTGTTATACAAGATTTATTTTTTATTATTATTCATCTTAGTTGTGGATCAATCTGAGGCAGTAGTGTCCTTGGATAATTTTAAATCTGCTGTCTGCAGTACTGTGATTGACGAGTGCAATTCTGTTTTATTGTATTGTATTCTGTGGGGTGCAATAATTGACTTTGTACGAGTGCTTTCTGTGCTTTATTGTACTGCTGTGTGTGTGCCTGTACCTTTTTACCTCCACCAAGGAGGTTCTGTAATGACTGTTCGTCCGTCCATTCATCCGTCTGTCTGTCTATTCGTCAGTGACAGACATATCAGGAAACTTAATGGTTGGATTTCCATGTAATTTGCTGTTGCACGTTCATGTTTCCAGGAGGAAGAAACCAATTGATTTTGGTGACCCCGTGACCTTTTCTTTAGAGCCACCATCATCAGGCCAAACTTTCCAATTTTCTTAGACATATCTCAAAAAGGAATGACAGGATTGCCCTGAAACTTTCCATGCACATTCATGTTCCCAAGAGGAAGAGACCTATTTATTTTGGTGACCCCGTGACCTTTCCTCTAGTGGCACTGTCAGGCCAAACATCTCCAAATTAATTTCTGGATTTGCTGTGCACGTTGATGTCAGGGAAAAATAGTTGTGTTTTGGCAGAGGACTTGCTGAGTGCATTCTTTCTAGTTTGTACTGCGTTTTCTTTCTCTTTTTTTTGCCAGCTATCCCACTTTAAAAAGAGATTTTATCTCATGGGATCTCTTCATTACGTACAAGTTTTTCCAAAAAATCGTTCGGCAGCTGATTTTTTGTAGCCGGTAATTCAGTTCAAATCTGATCTGAACCACCGCTATGGTGATATCATGAGGTAATTGCCAGTAATTTAATTCTGTTTAATTATAGTGAGAGGCCAATCATGGGCTTCATCTAATCTAGCAAAAAATATCACATTAACTGAAATGGATTTAGGCTACGTTATTCTGACAATGCAGGACCCAACAACATCTCCAGGAAATGTCTTTTCTTGATTAAGCTGAAATTTCTCAACATTCTGACTGATATAATCAATTGGTCAAAAACTGCAAGTTTACACAATATTATGTAAATCCATGACTGAGTTAACAATCACTTAATTTTAATAGCAAAATGGGATTCACAGTATCTTTTTGCATAAGTAATTTCTCCTTGCAAACAGCCTTCATATTTTCTATTGTAAGCATAACAGGTGTCATAAAACTAGCAAAGATTATGTTTGTTACTAAATGTTTATCTTGTGACATTCAGAATAAATGTTGTAAAGAGACGACAACATAACGATCATTTTCATCAGTTTTTCAGCTTCGATCTTAAAAATCAATATTTAAAATATTGATGTTTTTACTTTCATAATAAGAGTGCCTATTGTAATGTCTGTTACAGCATGAAAAGGCATGACTTTTCTGTTATGATAACAGTGAAAACTACCGAACTACTAACCTTCGCATATCTCTGTCATGTTAATACAAACGCTGCTGACGCAGCCCCTGCTAAATCTTCCTTCATTTGCATACAGTTAGTAAATGTTAAATCAGGTACTGCAATGGATGAGTTGGTAATGAGCGCACATCAGGTGGCGGTACAAGGTTGCATCGCCATCTTTCTGCTGGAGGATGGAATTACACCCTGTAAATCCAGGCTCTTGCCTGGAAGCTCTGTGCCGACCTGCTTTTTATGCAAACATGCACTATTTAAGTAACCGTCAGCCATCTTGTTTATTTTTTTTTAAACCACGGAGATTATTTAAACATCCGGGCCTCTCGGTGAACAACGCGACTCCCGGCGAAAACGGGCCCCCGAAGCAGCGAGGGGCCTCGTTAGCTCGCGGTTGGCGGGATGGCGTTTATCTCAACGTCTCATTAGCCAGAGCAGCCTGCTTAGGAAGAAAGACACGCCAGGGGCTTCCTCGTTTAGCCAAGAGACCGCGGGTGGGGTGGGGGGAGCGGGCTAAGCTTTGGCTAATGAAGGCGGGATTTGTAAAAAAAAAAAAAAATTTTTAAATGGCGAAATGTACTCAGATAGACAAATAGAAGCAGAAGGGATGTGGGGGTGGGGGGGGGGGGGGGGCGTCTGGAAAAGCTTGTTTGTTAGCGGCATGGTCGCCGTGGGAGATCCAGAACGAGCTAATCCATGCGGAGAGATGTTTGATTAGCCTGTGAGCCGTTGTCTCATTACTCCATTGTGTGTGTGTGTGTGTGTGTGTGTGTGTGTGTGTGATGGAAGTTTTGGGGTGTCTTGTGAGAATTGTGGTCGTGTTGGGTGAAGCTGGCCTGAGCCGCGTGGTTCAGTTTGTGTTTGTGTGCGATTGAGGTTGACCCCACCCCCTCCCTGTGCCCCCCCCCCCCCCCCCCCAGGTGTATGATAGCGGGAAGCAGGTGTATCTGGTGACAGAGCTGATGAGGGGCGGGGAGCTCCTGGACAGGATTCTCAAGCAGAAGTCTTTCTCTGAGCGTGAGGCCAGCGCTGTCCTCTACACCATCACCAAGACTGTGGAGTACCTGCACTCTCAGGGGGTAATTACAACCTTATTATCTGCTTATTACAGCCTTATAACAGCCTTATTACAGACTTATTATAGACCGGGAATACCTGCACTCTCAGGGGGTAATTACAACCTTATTATCTGCTTATTACAGCCTTATAACAGCCTTATTACAGACTTATTATAGACCGGGAATACCTGCACTCTCAGGGGGTAATTACAACTTTATTATCTGCTTATTACAGCCTTATAACAGCCTTATTATAGACTGGGAATACCTGTACTCTCAGGGGGTAGTTACAACCTTATTATCTGCCTATAACAGAATTATAAAAGCCTTATTACAGCCTTATTATAGACTGGGGAATACCTGCACTCTCAGGGGGTAAGTGCCAGATACACTGTTATTACATACTTCTTCCCTCTTCTCTTTTCTGTCCCTCTATCCTTCCATTCTCTCTCTCTGTCCCCCCTCTCTCCCTCTCTGTCTCTCTCTCTCTCTGTTCCCACTCCCTCTCCCTCTCCCCCCTTTCTCTCTCTCTCTGCCCCCCTCCCTCTCTCTCTCTCTCTCTCTTCCCTCCCCCCCGCCCCCTCCCTCTCCCCCCTCCCTCTCTCCTCCCTCCCCCTCCCCCCCCCCCTCCAGGTGGTGCACAGGGACCTGAAGCCCAGTAATATCCTGTATGTGGACGAGTCGGGGAACCCCGAGTCCCTGCGGATCTGCGACTTCGGCTTCGCCAAGCAGCTGCGCGCCGACAACGGGCTGCTCATGACGCCCTGCTACACCGCCAACTTCGTGGCCCCCGAGGTGAGTGCCGCCGCCCCCCCCGCCCCTTCCCCGTCCCACTGAAACACAGGGGCCGAAGAACCCCTCACCTTCCCGCTATTTGTGTGAGTGTGAATGTGCTGATGGTGGTATGTGTGTGTGTGTGTGTGTGTGTGTGTGTCTGTCTGTCTGTCTGTCTTCATGCTGATGGAGGTGTGTGTGTGTGTGTTCTGATGGAGGTGTGTGTGTGTGTGTCTGTGTCTGTGTGTGTGTCCATGCTGATGGAGGTGTGTGTGTGTGTGTCTGTGTGTGTGTCCATGCTGATGGAGGTGTGTGTGTGTATATATATATGTGTGTGTGTGTGTGCTGACGGAGGTGTATGTTCTCTCAGGTACTGAAGAGGCAGGGGTATGATGAGGGCTGTGACATCTGGAGTTTGGGGGTCCTGCTCTACACCATGCTGGCTGGGTACGCACTGCAAAATTAGTGTTATTATTATTATTATTGTTTTTGTTGTTGTTGTTATTATTACTATTATAATTATTAATGGTACTATTATTACTGTTATTGTTATTATTGGTGTTATTATTATTACTTGCATGATTTATAAAATAGACCTTATCATTGAAGTAGCAATACCTAATGACCTAATAATGGAACAAAAAAACTTTATAATTCTAAATAATATGATCATTATAATAATAACAGGAATATGGAGAGCTGTAATAATCATAATAATCGTGGTGCACTCGTCCGCACCGCGCCCCCCCCCCCCCCCTCACAGATTCACGCCATTCGCCAACGGCCCAGAGGACACGCCCGACGACATCCTCAGCCGAATCGGGAGTGGCCGCTTCACGCTGAAGGGCGGGAACTGGGACACCATCTCGGACAGCGCCAAGGTGGGCGGACCCCCCTACCCCCCCCCCTGGTGGTTGGGAATGGCAGTGCAGGAGCGGGAACAACAGTGGTTTAGGGTGGTGGGTGGTGGGTGGTGGGGAGGGGGGGGGGGGACGTGTTGAATTGGAACGTGTGGAATGAGTCAGGTGACTGGAGGCCTGCTTTCAGTGAAGCCCAGATTCTCCAGAGAACTTCTAGAACGTAGAACTCCGGTTGCTGAAGTGTGTGTGTGTGTGTGTTCGTGCGTGGGTGGGTGTGTGTGTGTGTGTGTTCGTGCGTGGGTGTGTGTGTGTGTGTGTTCGTGCGTGGGTGTGTGTGTGCGCGCGCACATTTCCATTTGTATGTGTACTTGTGACTGCACTTCACTGCACTAGAATGCGTCTTCATCCTAGTACTCTTTGTTCAATCTCATGTTCTCTCTCTCCCTCTCTCTCTCTCTCCCTCTCTCTCTTTCTCTCCCCCTCTCTCTCTTTCTCTTTCTCTCTCCCTCTGTATCTCTCTCTCTCTCTCTCTCTCTCTCTCTCCCTCTCCCTCTCTCTCCCTCTCTCTCTCCCCTCCTCCCTCCCTCCCTCCCTCCCCGTGTAGGAGCTGGTGTCGAAGATGCTGCACGTCGACCCTCACCAGCGGCTGACCGCCATGCAGGTGCTGAAGCACCCCTGGATCGTCCACCGCGACAAGCTGCCCAACAGCCAGCTCCAGCACCAGGACCCCAAGCTCGTCAAGGTACCCGTTCCCCAGGCTTCGTCTGAGGCCTAGTCCTCTGGTCCCTGAGGCCTGTCAGGCCAAAATCAAAAGGATAATCCAGAAGAAAATATAAATACTTACATACAATAAATCCTTGTTTGGTCAGACATTTATATTACAACAGAAGTTTGGCTGCATTTATAATGTCTGAACAGTCCTCTCTGTACTGTGATCCTTAAGTTATTGTTTGGACGTGTGTTTGTTACTGCATTATAGCAGTGCATTTATAAGCATTTATATCCAGAAATCCAGTATTTTTTAGTTTGAGTTTGAGTCCCTGATCCCGGTGTGCTCTGACCCATCCTGTCCACCAGGGGGCGATGGCGGCCACGTACTCGGCGCTGAAGAGCTCGGTGCCCACGCCGCACCTGAAGCCCATCGAGTCGTCCATCCTGGCCCAGCGGCGGGTGAAGAAGCTGCCCTCCACCTCCCTGTAGAGTGACGCAGAAACCGCCAGACCCGCGCCGTCCGGGCCAGCGTTGCCATTGGCTCCCTCCTCTGACCGGAGCGCCGCGGGCAGCCAATCACAGTGGGCCGAGATCAAGACGTGACTTCGGGGGGGTGGGGGTGGGGGTAGGGGGCGGGGGAGCATCTACGATTGCAGAACTTTTTCGACTAGAGGCGTGCGCGCGTGTGTGTGTGTGTGTGTTTGCGTGCGTGCGTGTACGTGTGTGTGTGTTCGGCTGCATTTGTATGGCTGCGTGTGTCTGCATGCGTGTGTGCGGTACATGCACGCGTGTTTGCGTGCGTATTAGACAGTGACTGCGCGACAGTAAAAGTAATTAAAAGAATACATTTAAAATGTCTGGCATGGGCATTCTGCTCACCACACTGGAGGACAGTGCGTTTGGCATTGTTAATATCTGCTTCTTTAACGAGACTGCAATATTTTGTCGTTTGAAAGCCAGCTGCACGTCTGTGTGTTTTAGTATCCCCCCCCCCCCCCTTTTTCAAATTGATCAGCTTTAAGTGTTTGTACCGCTAACTTTAGGTTTACTTGCACCTGCTCCTAACCTATGGGGGGGTATGTCCGTTTATTGCATCATGGCTATCTCCTCGCTGTTTGGTTGCCAGGGAAACCAGCGTCCTCCAGGTAGCCTTGGCGGGGGAATACGTGCACGGCGGACATCGTTATCGAATCTCCTTTTTACGGAGCTGTCGGGCGAACTCGTTCAGCTTTTTTGGTTCTTCGGAGAGGAAGCGGTCACTGTTGCATGATGGGAAACTGAGTCTTAAGAAAGGAAAGACGTGTTGAAGACTTGATTTGTGCGTAGTACATCTTTACTTTATGTTCACCCTCTGTTGCTATTCTCACAATGCTGGCTCTCACAATTGACAGTTTAAAACGTGTTCAGTATTTTTGATGTAAAAAAAAGAAAAAAAAAGAAAGACAGACAGAAAAAATAAAAAGTAAATATATATATATGTATATGCTAGAAAGACCTGACCTTGAGTCATGCGTTGGAGATTTCTTTTGGAAATTTTGCGTTTGCATTTAACGTTGTTGAATTTCGTTGCTTTTTGTTTCTTGTCTCGTTCTTGTTCTGTTTTTTTATTTTTTTGTTTTCTTATGCATGTAATGCATCGATAGAATGCTTATCTGTAACAGCAGACAGGATAATCATAGTGAAATAATGGTGGGGTTTTTGTTTTTTTGGGTGTTTTTTTGTCTCTTACACTTTTCTGTGTGTCAATGTCAAGTAGTGTGGGAGCTGGCTGATTGTAACCTCAAATGCACTCCTAATCATCTGTAAAAATAAAATAAAAAACAAAAAGAAATTTATTTAAAAAAAAGAAAAGAAAAAAAAGATTTTTCAGTACCTTAAAGGGACATACAGACCATGTTGCTGGCGCTTGTTGGTCTGTGTTTCGGTCGCCATGGTGAATGTCAGTCACAGCACACCTCCCCAGCTTTACTGCGTTTCGGGGCAAAATCGTTCTCGGGTTTGGACAGCGAACCAAAGAGGGCAACATTACACTGTTCAAAAGGAACTGGAGAGCCAGAGTCATCCAACCACACCCCCTTATCTCTGTCAAGACCCAAAACAAAGCAAAAAAGGAGGGGGGGGGGGGGGGCTTGAGTTGGTGAGTTGAGTTGGTCGACACTGACAGATTAAATGGTCACCAATGTGGGGCGGAGCCTCTGGGTTGACAGTTGACACCGTCGCCATGCATACCTGGATCGCCAGGCTCTCCTCAGCCAATTACCATTCTGTGCATTTCAACCAATCAGCACTGTGCCATGGACAGAGCAGTAGCACTGAAATGGACGGTGTCCTGGAGTTCAAAACCTTTATAGTAAGTGTACATGGATCAGAAGGAGAAAATGCCGCCATGTAGAGGTTTTTATATATATATATATATATATATATACGTATGAAAGTATAAGGATCGGTAAATGTTGACTTGGCCCAAGATTCCTTTTGGATGCTTTAACTGTTCCTTCCTCTTTTCTCCTCTTGGGTTTTCGGTTTTTGGTTTTTTTTTTGCACGAACCTTCTTGTTATCTTTCGTCTTCTTGTAAGAAGTTATTTTAAAAAATGGTGACTGGTTACGGACTCTTTTTTTTGTTTTGTTTTGTTTCTTTGTTTTTCTTTCCTCTTTTTCTCCTCACTGTTCTGCTGGTTATAATCTCTGGAAGTCGTTCTTGTTTGTGATTTTTTCTTACTCTGGAGCTGTTACTTATTTGGATGTATTTGAACAGGACTGTTAAAAAAAGAAAAGCACTTCTCTGTGTTTTTTTTCTCCTTGGTTTGTGCCCATTGTGTTTATCATGTCAGCAGTGTTGGTTCTGGTTATGGCTTTGTGCGTATGTGTGTGTGTGTGTGTGTGGTGTTGCCAGGGAGAAGGGTTTTGCTAGGGGGGGGGAGAGAGCGACCGGTGATGTTCACCTTTGCTCACTGCTGTTATTCCAGAGGGTCGATTGACCCTGAAGATGCCTTTCTATTAAAAAAAAGCTTTCTTTCCTCTGATTCCTGAATGTGCTCTTTTCTCTTTTCTGTTTCCGCCTGCTGTGGCTCACTGTACAGCAAACCTAATTTCTGTTCCCCTATCAGTGCCCACTTCCAAGCTGGGCCCTGGGTACTGTGGCCCACCTCCGCCCTGGGGCCCACCTCCGCCCTGGGGCCCACCTCCGCCCTGGGGCCCAACTCCGCCCTGGGGCCCACCTCCGCACTGGGGCCCGCCTTACTGTATGCCGGTGATGGGTATCTCAACATCACCGAAGCACCGCACCTTTGACTTGTGTGGAACTTGCCACAAAACATTTCATTGTCTGAAATGGAACAGGAGGCTTTTTGAAAACACAGTGCCATTAAAGACGGGGACAAACCTGTTTTCTCGCCTGTGGATTAGGAGCCATTTATTTTTAAGCCGCGGTGTGAATGTGGAACAAACGAGGTGAAACGGGATCACTTTGTGCTCTCTGTGCCGCAACAACCGCCCTCTGGTTATTCCACAAAAAGCTGGTGCTTTGGGTCGGCGCAGGATTTTAATTACAGTAAAAGGGCTCGGGGATAGGGGCGGGGTGGGGGGGGGGGGGTATTATGGACTCCAGACAGGTACAGAGGCTTATGGGGGAAAATGGCGGAATGAGATGGATCCTCTGTCCTCGGATTAGACGTTTATGGTCAGAAGTGTGGGTCAGGGATTACCCACCCAGGTTTAAACAAAACATCTATTTTCAGCCAATGAAATTCTTTTAATGTAGCCCTACATTCTTGGTTAGAAACATGCTTCCTTAAAATGTCACAGAGTGAGTACTACAGGAATGATTTAAATTTTTAACAACTATTTGCGCATTTGAAACGCGGCTGTAGGCGTACGGGGTAAGGGGGTAGCTAGTCTGTTCTCTAATGTTTGCAAACAAATGAAAACTTTTTGTTCCCCAAGAATGTTTGCCAACGTTTAGCTAACAGTCGCAAGCTAGTGCAGAAGGAGAAGACGCCGGGTGAATCAACAATGGTTGGCCCATTATAATTCATTTGAAATTAATTTAACATTTGTTCTTAATTTTCAGAAACAAATCCAGTTATAATCCTCTGTGAAATTTCCTCCCCTTTGTCATCATGTACATTTTAATTAAATTTCCA
>NC_049201.1:76603379-76618379 GCF_013347855.1 Anguilla anguilla | reverse complement strand
CACAGCTTTCAATGCAGGAGCCACCAGCCCGGAGCTACTAGCCAGATAGCAGCCGGGCTAAGCAAACCGACGCTACGCTAGTGCATCTGTGACTGTGTGTGTGTGTGTGTGTGTGTGTGTGTGTGTGCCATCTGGTCTTTGAAAGGGGTGGGGGGGGGGGGTGTGGGGGGGGGTGGGAGATCCATATCATTTTGTGGGTGAGTGGTGGGTTGGGGGGTCAGACGTGGGACGAGGGGTCCTGTGCGCTACCGCGGAAACTGAATTACAGAGTGCACACAGCGCAGCTGTTGGCGCCCAATCGGAGAAAGCTCCTCCCCCCCCTCTGCGCTGATGTCATGGCTTTGTTGCTACGGGCAACGTGTAGAGGATGGAGGCAGGAGGGAAGAAGGAGGGGGGGGGGTGATGGAGTGATGAGGCTCTCAGAGGAGAGAGAGAGAGGAAGAGAGACAGAGAAGGAGAGAGACAGAGAGGAAGAGAACAAGAGTGACAAAGAGAGAGAGAGATTGAGAGAGGGAAACAGGGGAGAGAGGGAGAAAGGGTGAAGATAACAGCGAGAGAGGGAGGAGAGAAAATCATTTAACATTCATTATTTCTCCCCAGTGTCACACAAGCTTGGCAGTGCGTTCTGGGAACAGGAGACCAGGTACCGGAGTGGAGAAAAGCAGGAAAGAAAGGGAGAGGGAGAGGGAGGGAGGGAGAGAGAGAGAGAGATACGGGAACAGAAAAATCACGTGGAGAGTGGGCACGGCTGGAAAAGAGACCGGCAGCCAATCAGAAGACACCGTGGTCACGGAGCGGGGGGGGGGGAGAGGGGAGGGGCTCTGCTCTAGGACAGGCAGGCGGCCGCTGGGCTCTTATTAATGAATGGAGCCGCCGGGAGGGAACAGCACACCACAGCCCTCGACCGAGAGGAAGAGAGTCCGCTAGGCTAGCAGACCGGAGGTGAGATGAACAGAGTCCGCTAGGCTAGCAGACCGGAGGAGAGAGGAACAGAGTCCACTAGGCTAGCAGACCGGAGGAGAGATGAACAGAGTCCGCTAGGCTAGCAGACCGGAGGAGAGAGGAACAGAGTCCACTAGGCTAGCAGTCCGGAGGAGAGAGGAACAGAGTCTGCTAGGCTAGCAGACCGGAGGAGAGAGGAACAGAGTCTGCTAGGCTAGCAGACCGGAGGAGAGAGGAACAGAGTCTGCTAGGCTAGCAGACCGGAGGAGAGAGGAACAGAGTTTGCTAGCAGGCTAGCAGACTGGAGGAGAGAGGAATAGAGTCCGCTAGGCTAGCAGACCGGAGGAGAGAGGAAGAGAAGGGAGAGCTCCCTGGGGCAGAAGCCATGAAAGGACGCTTCCGCGAAATCGAGGAAGATGAGGAGACCGAGGAGGCGGAGGCGGAGGCCGACCCCAAGCTCCGACGGGCCCCTTCCTCCTGCTCCCGCCGCTCCGTCTCCATGGGGGACTTCCAGCGGGCGCCGGCGGGACCGGGCCGCTCCGAGCCCCCGTCGGCCGCCGCCACCGCCCCCTCGTCACGGCTGGTCACGCCCAGCTCCAGCATGGAGTTTGAGGCGGCTCGCCGGCGCCTCCTGGAGGTGGAGGAGCGGCAGCGCGTGATCCGCGACATGGAGAGCCGCCTGGAGGAGCTGCGGCAGGTGTTCGTCCGGTCCGAGCGGGAGGCGGCCGAGCACGGCGAGCTGGTGGCCCGCATCGCCGGCGCCGCCCAGCAGGGGGAGCTGCTCGCCGCCGAGAACGGCCAGAGGCTGAAGAAGGGCCTGCGCTTCAGGAGGCACCGGCCCACCATCGTCTTCTCGTCCATGCTGGGCCTCCGCACCTGCCTGCCCTGGCCCGTCAAGCTCAAGTAACAGGGGGTACGCCCCCCCCCCCCCCCCCCGCACCCCAACATCGCCTGCCTCCTCATCGCCATCGCCGCCTCCACCCAGGAACAAACCCAGCTTCACCTGGGCTTCCACAGCCCACCGCCCGCCCCCCATCTCTCTCTCCCTCTCTCTTTCTCCATCTCTGTTTATCTCTCCCTCTCTCTCTTCTGCTCTTTCTCTTTCTCGTTCACTCTCTCTGTCCCTCGCCTAAGGAACCCTACGACGTGCCTGCACCCCAACAAAAAAGGTGACTGACTCAAACATTCTACCTTTAAAATATTTATATATGAATATATCTGATTTTTTAAGGCTTCTGGATGAGTTGGTTTTCCGATGCGTGGTGTCAGAATACATGGACAGCACGTCCTTCAGCTGTTGGATTTTTTTTTTTTGGGGAGGTTTTTTTTTTTTTTCACTCCCCGATTCTCAGCTACCACGGGGCGGCTGTTGTTGTTTTGATGTCCTGGGGTGAGGGGGGTGGGCAGAAGCGAGGGAAAAGATATTTTTTTGGTCTCCCTGGAAACTGTGACTCAGGTGTTTCTGCCTATGAGGTAACGAGGCAACCGTCTAATTCCCACACGTAAAAAACGAAAGAAAAGAAAAAAGACTGAGGAGAAACGGAGGGGGGGGGTGTTATATAACCGCCGCGCTGTGAGGCTGCTAAGAAGCCTGAGCCCGCTCGCCCCCTTCATTCCTAAAAAGAAATATCTTTTTTTTTTTTACAACAACAGATTTTTTTTAAAAAGCTGGGGAAAAATGGAAAAGAAAGACGGGATGAGACAGATGGAGCGAGAGAAAGAGAGAGAGAGTGCGCAGATGTACTGAAACGAGAGGCCGCAGAGCTTCAGGAGAACACATCTCTCCTCCTCTTTACCAACCTGCATCTGCGGCTCCCTGGAGTGCCACAGAAAGAAAGGGGGGCGGGGGGCCCCCCCCAGGGGCTGAAAAAAGAGGCATGTTTTTTTTGTGAAGGGCGGGGGGAGGAGGGGGGACTAATCCTACCTGTGGCTTCTTTGCAGTACCCTATAACCCCTGCCCCTTGTACGCCTCTGGAATGTATTTTTTAAATGAAAAATACTAAATACAAACAAACAAAAAAAAAAAAACAACTAAAAGCTTTAACAACAAAAAAAAAAAGCTTATCTCATCCCCCGTAAAGACTTCTTCAGTGGATGATGATACAAACACAGAATGGTTTTTCGATTTTTTTTTAAAAAAAACTTCGCTAAACTTGTTTCGCGTATTTAGGGGTCATTTCGTTTTTCTTGAGGACAGCAACGGCCTGTCAGCGCTTCGCAGCTGAGCGTCCGCGTACCAAGATCGCGCCATTTAACTATTTTTTTTTTTTTTTGCTGCGGCCTGAAACTCTGGTGCATGATGCAAGGGGGAACAGGTGTGCTGAAGCGTTCAGTGGGCACCGCGGCTGTCCGCGCGGCGTTGAGCAGCGGACAGGGACGAGGCCGCTGTGGAGGACTGCGCTCTATGACCTCTTGAACAGAAGAAAGAGATTCACGATGACTTTTCAAAGACCTGAAGTGGACCTTAGAGAAAAAAAACAAAAGAACAAAGAGAAAGAAAAGACGTGATGCAACTAAAAGTCTTTTTAGAATCAAAGTTATTTAATAGCTTATTTAATCATTTTTATGTTTTGGTTTTTTCTCTCCTGGATAAATAGAGGGTAATTTAAATATTTATCCAAGAGAAAAACCACAGACTCTTTAAAGAGGACCTGGTTGTGTGCACTGTTTGCCAGCGAGATCTCTCTTAACCGTAATCACCGTATAAATGGGCCAATATGCAGATTATATGCATGCAGATTTCACGCTATTTTTTATGTGCGCAACTTGTAATGCAACCACTGGCATTTTATGTAGGCCAATAGGCAGAGTAAGAGCGTGTTTTTGGAGGGAGAACAGATCCTACCTGTCCTCTCCTCTCTGCAGGGGGGTCTATGGCCTAGGTAACAGGTTGAAATCGCTTCACCTGAGAGCTTAGTCAAGGCAAGGGCCGCACGTGACACGGACTCCACAGTGGAGACGGTTGTCTTTCAGGGTCGGTCAACGACGTTCACCGACTGATTAGCCCTGCACGCGCATCTTCTCCGACTCTTTTCCGCCACTCCCACATAGAGCAGCGACCCGATTCCCGACATAGCAGTAGGAATGAGTTTTGCGAGTGATTCTCCTCTTTTAACTTTTACTTGAGCCTTCTTATTGCTTCACATCTCCATCTGTTCTGGTAAGTCAGTATAAATGCACAGAGAAATACAATTTAGATGTGTGTAAATGTAGAGAGTTTGTGCCTCACGTATCTAGATCAGAAAGTCACGTGTGCACGTTACAAAAACAAAGGAGTATGGCGTCTAGAATCTATTCTAAACTCTCAATTTAGCACCTAATACTTAAATCGTACTGTTTTCTATACGATAACCTGAATAAGAAATACTGATAATTGTTGTATGCTGTTGAATGTTATCCTAGAATGTTCTTTGGCATAAGCAGGCTATCTTAGCTGCTGTAGGATGACTTGCTTTAAGAAAGTTGCAAATGTACAGGTCGTGAAATCACTACTTATAGACCTAGTTATAATCAGATAAATAACACATTTTTGCTAATGAATAACAAGCTCTTGTTAGACCGTCGATTTAATAAGAAAATTGTTGTGAATTCCTGCAGCTGTGAAAGCACTCGATCCGTTTTCCTGCGCGTGCATCCCATTCTGCCCATTAATTTGTTCCGTCATCCATCATGTTCGACTGAAACCATTGTCTCCCGCGAGACAGCAAATGGCTGTGCTTTCAGTGCTATTTGCAGCCAGTATTGAACCGATGAGTCCTTTCCGGCAGTTAACTTTGTCCTGATGTTTCCGCATGGCTTTAAAAACCCTTCGACGTTAAAACACAGACACGCACAACACAAGATGCAACAAAAACAACAACTTTTAAACCCCTGTCATTTAAAACGAGCGTTCCACTATCAGACCTCGTTGCTGGTTGAATAGAACTGAAAACTGCATTCCGGTAGAATGTGCAACCTCCATTATCAGCGATGGAGTAAATTATTCCCTATGTCAATCTCTGATTTATTTATGCTGATTTAAGGCGGTTTGTGATAGTCTACGCTATATGATACAGAAATACGTTTATGCGCCTGTGATTAGCTATAACGCTAGTTGAAAAATCGATCGACAGAGAAATTCACAGAACGATTCCATAAGACGTCCGTAAACCCTTACTAGCTTTACCAAGAGATAGTACGATGGTTCAGTGACGTGTTGCTTTTAAACGGTCTTGGAAGTCGCGATAAAGCGAGAGCCAGCGCGCAGTTCAGGAATCCTGAATAATTTCTCCAGCAAAAAGAGGGCATCAAGCAATGTCAAAGCAACATTTTTCCATGTAGGTCAGAATGATGAAGTAGCTACACCAGCGTATGCTGTTACTACGTGTTGTCACGTGGGAGTAAGAGGTATCAAAACTCTCTTTGTCGCAGGATATGTGCTATGCTATTTCCGTCACCCCGTTTCCTCCCTCGGCTTGCTTGCTCTCACTGCAATAGTCTGCAGCAATGACGCTAATTTGTAGAATGCGCTTTGATACCTGCGCTGTCAGCGTCGCTTGTGCATTGTTTTCACACGACGGCGAGCTTGTCCCTCGTCGCCGTCGGTTAAGAAGTGAATTTATGACAAATACGCATCTGGCAACGTTCGAAGTTAATTCTGTATCATAAATTCCTGGGGTAACGCGTGGACGAGCCGCTGACGCGCGCGCGGGATTCACTGAACGTCACACAGTTTGCTGCCTGCGAAACACTTGCTTCTATGCTCGTGTAGAATCACAAACTCAATCTGTATTTTGAAAAATATAGGCTTTGCTTTAGAATTTATCAGTCTGTCTTTCAAACAAGGGCTACTGTTGTTCCTGCGATCCAACCAATGCCTGCTTATTCTCATCGCAAATATTTGCTAATAGGCCTATATATTAGAATGTAAGTTTTCCAGTTATGTATCTCAGAGTGATCTCCCCGTATCGAGGAATCAGATTTGTAGTGTCATACTTATTGAAATACAAGCAGAAAATATTTACTTAATCAAACTTAAGGTGTCTTACTTAAGCGCCTTTCTCTCTCTCCCTTTCTCACACACACACACACACAACACACACACACAGTCGGTGTATGTACTGTAGATATGCTCTGCTAACCAGGTTGCTTAAGCCCCTTTTGATTAGGCTAAATCAAGCTTGGGACACATTGTACATATTCATTCCTGTGTTCGCTAGGCTTGTGTGTAGAGTATTCCTCCCCTGCTCTTGCAATGCCTTATTCAACGTACGTGTTTTAATGCCGTTAGGTCAGCCCTAGTGAGTGATTGTACGAACAACAACCTCAGCCGTGATTGGTTTCATCTGCCGCTGATCACTTCGACCTCTGACCTCTGACCTCTCATGCATACTTTTTTCTGCGCTGCGAAGCTATGTTATTTCGTTATGAGGAAGAAGAAAGAAAGAAAGAAAAAAAAACACTTTCCCAAAGAGCTACAGGCCCACACACAAAAGCAGCATGAATGTACGTCCGCGTGTGTCCGACCGTGAGTATTTTCAGCACTTCCTCTGTATGGAGCCTGCGGCAGGCAGGGCCCAGTTCGCTGCGTAGCTGCGTAGCTGCGCAGCTGAGGGGCTAAAGCATACTAACGGGAATCATAAAAAAACTGAGCGAATAGCGGGTCACATGGTTCAACGGCAGCCATGAACCAGGCCAGTCTGCCCCCCCCCCCCCCCAACCTAACCATAAACCAGACCAGTCTGTCCCCCCCCCCAACCTAACCATAAACCAGGCCAGTCTGTCCTCACCCCCCCCCCCCCAGCCCCCCAACCTAACCATAAACCAGGCCAGTCTGTCCTCACCCCCCCCCCCCAGCCCCCCCAACCTAACCATAAACCAGGCCAGTCTGTCCTCACCCCACCCCCCCCCAACCTAACCATAAACCAGGCCAGTCTGTCCTCACCCCCCCCCCAACCTAACCATAAACCAGGCCAGTCTGCCCCCCCCCCCCCCAATCTAACCACAAACTAGGCCAGCCCCACCACTCCCCCCCCCGCCCCCCCCCCCTTACAGACACACATCCACCCCAGCCTTACTCCCACCTACTTCCTCACCTTGGTCACATCACCGAACACCTTGAATTAGGACAGTTGCCACACGCTGGGATGTGACGCATTTCACAGACAGACGTGCGTGGGGGTGCACACACACGCACACGCGCGCACACGCACACGCACACGCAGAGGCATCAGTGCCGGTAGGGCGTCCTCTCTCACTGGCTGGGTCCTGCCTCTGGCACAGCTCAAACGCTGGCTTATATTTAATTAAAAGGGTAAAAGGGTTGCACTAAATGAATGTACTCACTGTTGTGTTGGTAATTTTTCATTTGTACGGTGGTGCTGTTTTTCTTAAACCTAGCACAGTACTGGTGTGAACTTGCTAGTGTGAACATCTTGTTTCTGAATTTTATTATTATTATTATTATTATTATTAATGTTATTACTTATTATATTATCATTTGTTAAGCCGCTACAATCTTGCAGCATGTTATGGTAATTGCCATGCTCTGTGAAGCAACCTTGGGTTTAAGAAAGACTATACAAATAAAAGTTTTATTATTATTATTATTATTATTATTATTCTGCTTTGAACTGAAATTAAATGGACACATGGTTGATTTATAAGCAGAGGATGGTTTTAAAGCTGAGCAGACGTTCATTTGAAAGGAAAAAGGAGAGTGCATTATGTTTGAGCTCTGTGCTGGAGATCTGTGCTGAAGCTATGTACTGTAGCTGTGTTCTGGAGATCTGTGCTGGAACTCTGTGCTGTAGCTCTGTGCTGGAGATCTATGCTATAGCTCTGTGCTGAAGCTCTGTGCTGGTGATTTGTGCTGGAGCTCTGCGCTGGAACTCTGCGCTGTAGCTCTGTGCTGGAGTTCTGTGCTGAAGCTCTATGCTGGTGATCTGTGCTGGAGCTCTATGCTGGTGATCTGTGCTGAAGCGTTGTGCTGGTGCTCTGTGCTGTAGCTCCGCATTGGAGCTCTGTGCTGAAGCTCTGTGCTGTAGCTCCGCATTGGAGCTCTGTGCTGGAGCTCTGTGCTGAAGCTCTGTGCTGAAGCGTTGTGCTGTAGCTGTGTTCTGTTTCTCTGGGACGCTGGCCTTATTTAAGCTGTGCTTTTCCTCTCTGTCAGCATATGGAGCAGCTTGACCACACTGAGGGGGGAGGAGGTTGCGATTTAACTGCTCCCCCCCCCTCCAAATAACCCCCCCGCCATTCGATACAGCAGAGCTCCGAGCTGATGTGTTGATTGGTTCCCTACAACCACCCAGGGAGACAAGAGGGCGCATGCAGCCAGGGGGGTTGGGGGTTGGGGGGGGGGGGGGGTTGTTGCTTGATCCCCCCCCCCCCCCATTCCTGAGAGAACAGGAAGTGCACAACCTGCAGTTACATCACCAGTGCAGCACAAGTCACCTTGCTCAGGGCTGTCTGCTCAGCAAATGGAGGATGGGTGTGTGTGTGTGTGTGTGTGTGGGGGGGGGGGCGGGGGGCCACTGTGACATCACTTCCCGCAGTCGGAGGAAACAGAACCCCCGCCGCTCCGAAAAATCGCGGGGTGTGCCGTTACCCCCTCGGTCTGGTGTGATCCCAACTGCTGCTCCGGTGGACTGACTGCTCCCCCGCTAGTCGGTTACCCATGATGCATCTGGACGAAGGCCGCACCGCACACGAGCGAACGAGCCAGTGAGTTGAACCCGGGGGACGGCTGGATTATGTCCTTTATTCTCACTTTTAGGCTTTAAGTGCACAGGCAGACGGCTGTACTCCACACTGTACTCTGAAATAAAAATGAATTTTATTTGACAGAAAGTTCTGGGTTTCGCCGTTTCGTTATTTTATTAATTATATACTTTTTTTTTTTTTCTCCATGCTGCTCTCGGTGTCCTTGTCCTTGTTCTTCCCGTGAGGAAGCATCGTCCAACTCTAATTGCACCCCTTTTTCTTTCTGTCTCGGGTGCGAAAATGCTCGAAAATGCTGGCCTTTTTACATCACATTTCACTTACAGACTGCTGAAGCAAAATAAAAAGGGCAATTCACTGCAGGACTGCAAGGTCATTCGGTTACTCTGTGCACAAGCTTGCTGCTCCTTAAAAGACCTGAATAAGCAAACTGTGTTTTTTTTTTTTTTCTTCCTCCCCCTTCCGTAAAACAGGCAGAAGCAGAGAGAGGCTGAAACGCAGTCCTGCGTCACGTGCTTCAGAAAACCCCGTCCGCTCTCTGCTGACACAGCCGCGGCGAAAGATCGTTTTTTTATTTTTATTTTTTAAATAAAAACTGCGTTTTTTTTTTAACGCCAGTGTCCCACCGTTTACTTCAGAGCCGCGAAATCGCGGTGGCGGGATCTCTTCCGCTGCGTTTTTTTTTTTACGGTAAGTGCCGCGGTCGAAACTCCCATTAGCGCGTTTTAAAGGGAGCCAGCGGGGGGGGGGGGGGGGTCAGAATCGGAGCTCTCTCTCTCCGTTAATGATTTACGGCACGTCGTTAAAAGCTCACGGCTCGCACGCGCGAAGCCCCAGCTGTTTCCGGGGGGACAACTTTGTACATGCGGCTGACTGTCTCTGTCGGCTGTGATGCATTACATTACATTACATTACATTACAGGCATTTAAGCAGACGCTCTTACACAAACTTTTTTTACATAGCATTTTTACATTGTATCCATTTATACAGCTGGATATATACTGAAGCAATTCCGGTTAAGTACCCTGCTCAAGGGTACAACGGCAGTGTTCTACCCGGGAATCGAACCTGCGACCTTTCGGTTACACAATCCCAGTTCCTTACCCACTGTGCTACACTCTGCGCTTCTGTTCAGCTAGCACTTACACCACGATTCGTCCGTATATATATATATAAAAATAAAATAAAAAAACACAAAAGATAAATTAAAAACGGCATCCCGACTGGACGATTCGTCTGGCTGAACGCGGGCGATGTTCGGTCGTTTCGCGGTTGAGAAGGTCAAGGCCCGGGGGGCGGTTGAGCGCCCCGGCGCGACGTTTGTTCTGTGGTTTGTTTCGCGGTTGCCCCGGCAGCCTGCCGCGGTTCCCTTCGTCTCCGTGGCAACGGCCTTGCCAACGACGACGACGGTGATGTAATGCCCTCCGCTCGCACAGACGGCCACTCGGATGACCCTGGAGCTGATGACACCACCCCTTGCCCCCGCCCCCCGTTCCCCATCCTCGACTGACTCACTCCCGTGGCCTGACCCCCGTGCTCTGTTCCCCCCCCATCCCACCCCACCCACCCATCAGGCCCAATAGTCTCCATTTCACGGCACTTTCCGTGAAAGGTTCTGATCCTCTGCTAACACCAACAATCCCACTCAGGGTAATCCCTCAGCCGGGGGGGGGGGGGGGATGTTTGCGCTAATCCTGGGATTTGTATGATTTCGGGAGAGAGATGCAGCGCATTTGTCTGTTCCTTTTGTATTTAATCCTCCAGGCCTAACAGCCTGCTACATGTTCCATGCCAAATTTGACAGCAGGGTGGGGGCTAACTGTATTGCTCTTGATATAGCAACCCTTGGTTGCTATGGCAACGGTTGCAGCGTAACGGGCAGGGATGGTTGGGCTCAGTCGCTCTGAGGTTGCGGGTTCGATTTTTCGGGTGGGGCGCGGCTGGCGTACCTTTTTGCGAAGGTAAATAACCTGAGGCGCTTCGGCGAAATACATCCGTCTGCGTCTGAAACGGGGATCTGTGCGAGCTACTCTGGGTAAGAGCACCTCAGAGTCCTGAAATGCTAATGTAATGGTTGAGTTCTGGGTCAGCCGAAAAAAAAAAAGTCAGTGGACCCTGTGCTTTTTGCATTTTTTTTATTCTGCTTTTTTCCAGTTGCTTATATCCCTTTACTTTGAAAGAAATGTTCTTGAAAAATCTTTTTTTTTTTTTTGCACTTTTTGCCTGTCCCATCCCACCCTCGCTGCTCCCTGTACGACTGACGAGGGCATTGGGGCGGGCCCCTACCCTCTTTGCCCAGGTAGGTATCAGCTACACCCATGGGGAGGTGGAGGGGTGGCAGAAGAGGAGGAGGAGGAGGAGGAGGAGGAAGACCATTCCTTTAACCCCGTCTCCCATAGAACTGACATCAGACGTCACATTCCACATTCACTATTTATCACATTCTATATTTGGAAACCAGCGCCTCCATGAATATTTCAATATCGATCTTTAGACTTTTTCCTCCCTTTCTCCTTGTGGAAAAAATTGGAGGGGGAAGGGGGGATATGTACTTTTTTGTTTAAATGTAGAAAATATTTATAAAAAAACAGCATTAAGTCATTAATGCTGTCCATTCATTTTGCATGATTATATATTACATAACTTAATGTTCTTACATCACAGAGTGTGTGCATTCAGTGCATTTAAGCACTTACGCATATATAAATACATTTTATAAACATAGGGCATTACAGTATATGAATTCATAAGTATGTTAGCAGGTGCTTAGGAATGCTCTGCGGTGACTAATGTATGTACATTTTACGTGCCACACCGACCACTCCACAGCTACAAAACCTTACTTATTAAGATTAGGAGTAAAAGGAACTTCTTTAATGATCACTTCAGAAAATAAAATCCATTGACATTGCAGATGATATCAGCCAAAAAAAAAGATAACATAATAATAATATACAAACTGTACAAAACCGCACAAATACGACTGCTGATATTCAAGTTAATGCAGTGTTCTATTTAGATTTACACCAGTACAAGGGGAACTGTGGGAATGGGGGAAAAAAAGTCTCTAAAACCAACTACCGCAATAACAACGTGTTTAAACCTACCAATTAGAATCTGATTTACACTGGTGCTTTCCTCTGGTCCAAACCTGATTGGCTGAAACAGTATCTCTGGTCCAAATCTGACTGGCTAAAGGACTTCCCCCTGGTCCAGACCCGACTGGCTGAATTAACTGCAAATTGTGAACTTCCATATGGGCGTGTTGGTATGATTGCTGGGAAAGAGGGCTTGCTGCAGCAGCTGCTAGTTTCTCAGGTGAGGCATTGTACCCTGGAGCGAGGCAAAACACCTGAATTACTTCGATACTTAGTTTCTGTCAATAAGAGCATCTGATAAATGGCATTTGCATTTTTAAATCGTTTTTTTTCCCCTATTTTTGGAATTTCTATAATGTTCCGGCACGAAAAATACTTCATAGCTGCGTGTTAAATGAACGTCAAAAGGTCATTTTATTTCACATGTAAGACGAAAATGTGCACTTTACGCTGAAACTCTGGGCCCGTTTTTTTCTCCTTAGCCGCTACTTGGCAAACGTGCGTCTCTGAACGCTTCCCTTTCCTCCCAGAATCCTCTGCAGTCTCTCATCTCAGCGCCACAGTGACCTCTAATCGACCTCTTCTCCAGCTTGTCAACGATAAGGCGCAATTCCCTCCGCAAGGCCACGCGGGCCCTTCCCAGAATGCAACGGGTCCCCGGGGTCACATGACAATACGATCAAGCGGGAGCTTGTCCTTCCGTTCCCAGAATGCACTGCAGCGTATCAGAACAGGGTTCTGCAGGCGGCCAGCTCCGCGTTGTTAAGTGCTGCGAGTTCAGTCTCTGAACGTGCCATTGAACCAGAGACTTTCCCGTCGTGCAGCGGACGTCCTCCTCGTAAACATCCATAAAACTGTAACAGAGCACGGGGAACGCCTCTTACTCGCCGGATACCTCAGGACGAGGGAGTGAGGACACGGAAGGAAGAACGGAGCCGACCGCCTTGTTGCTATGATACGATGAAAATCATCCGCCAAGTGACCGTAAAGCAATGTCACCGAAGAGAATTAGCGGTTTCAGTGAAGGAGAGCGGAGCGACAACCTGTTACACAACCTGCGCTCTCCCTCAACGCAAGTCTTTCCCGTTCCAATTTTTCATAAAAATATTAATAAAATAGCGACAATAGTAATACAAATAAGAACAAAGTTGTTGTGGTCATCAGCATCACATGCTGTCAAGTCCTCCCGAGAGGTCCAGTCCGTTAGCTTGGTGGCAGGAGGCCCATCCTGGCCGTAGTGCTGGGGGGTTGCAGGTTCGACTCCAGAGGGGCTGTGCCGTTCAGGAGTTTATATACAAAAAAATATTTTTATAAAGTTTATATACACCGTGACAAAGTGGTTCCAAAAACAGGCATCGAAAGCTGTACATGGTCTTTATTCCCCTCCTCTGTCTTCGAGTGAGTAGCTTTGAAGACGTGGTGTTTTCCGGTCCCGTTCGTCAGGCAGGTGTGGGGTTCTTGGGTCCGGAGGAGCGTACCTGGAGAGGGGAGGTGGTTCTGCTGGGTCGGCCCGGCCCGGCCCGTGTCCCTTGTCCCCTCCCCCCCACCGCGGTCAGTCGGGGAGCTTGTGCACGTAGTTGACGGGGAAGGACCCGCACCTGGACGCATCGCCTTCAATGTGGCCCACCTGCACACAGAAGCGGCGAGTTACAATCATTCCGGAACATTCCGAGCCCTTACGCTCAACATCCAAGACGTGGTCCTGCTCTTCTCCGCTCTACACCGCTCTAAAGCCTCATCCCCCAGCGCGATCCACCTGCCCAGTCCTTCGTCGTTATTATTTCGCAGTGGGCGGGGCTATCCGGTAGAGGGAGGAGCTTAGTTCCCACTTACCCACCAATGGGAGTCCTCCATGCTCGTCACTACGATGACCTCGTTCTTGAAGAAGGCCAGCTGCTCGCCGCCGGTGGTCCGGCAGTCCACCAGCGCCTGAACCCGCTTCCGCCGCGGCTTCGTCTGTGACTGAGAGAGACACGCCCCCTTTTTTAAATAAACCAACCACAGCTCACTGCTTCAACTGGGCGACACGCCCCTTTTTACAAACCGGACACACGGCCCTGCGCCTCACCTGAGAGACGTGCCCCTTTTACAAACGGGACACACCCCTGTGCCTCACCTGAGTGGGACACGCCCCTTTTTTAAATAAACCAATCACAGCTCACTGCTTCAACTGGGCGACACGCCCTTTTTACAAACCGGACACACGGCCCTGCGCCTCACCTGAGTGGGACACGCCCCTTTTTTAAATAAACCAATCACAGCTCACTGCTTCACCTGGGAGACACATGGGCAGTATGCGGAAAAAAATATCCTCCATACTATTTTACAGTGGTACTACTGAAGTGTCACAGGAGCTACCGCCCTTCTCGTAAAAATGCCCCGCCTCTTCCTCTCTGATTCATGGGACATCCTCCTAAAAAGTGTGGTTTACTTCCTGAAAAACTTGCTCTCACGTGCACGCTCAGCGAAACCTCTGAATTAAGTTTGTCACCCAGGGAACCAATCAGATTAACCTACAGGGTCCAAGATAAACTACGCGGTCGTTCCCTGCACTTGGTACTGTACTTCCCTCTAGGGTTTTCAACACACTTGTTCCTGGTTATGATTATACACTTTGTTGTACGTCGCTCTCGATAAGAGTGTCTGCCAAATGCCTGTATTGTAATGTCATGGATTTTAAGTACACTACACTGAGCTGTTGCCTGCTCAACAACTTTCTCTATCCAGTGTACTCAACCTATACACTCAATAGTAGGCAAGTGTGCTGTTTTAGGCACAGGGCCCTGTGGCTCAGTGTGGCTCTCAACGGCGCCCTCGTACCATGGCGTTCCGGCGTGGGCGGGGCATAGGAGCGACGACGGGCGAGGACGCGGGCGGGGCTGCGGGCGGGGCATTCTCCGCCAGGCTGCTGTACAGGTCCTCCTGGCTCCCCGCGATCGCCGGCGATGCCGGGGCGCAGGTTGATGATGTCACGGCGCACTTCCCCTGCCCGCCGCTGCTGGTCCGTCGGTACGAGGTGGTCTTGTCCGAGCTGCACACACACACACAAAAATGTTCTTCTTTATTAAAATACACTTATGCGGATGAAACAACATAACACGCATTTAATACAGACCTACACACACTGTGTATTACACATTACATTTTTACTTTCGTATTTTCAAAATAATAATCTGCATATTAACATATTAAGCGTATTAATCAGTTGCACAGTAGTAGCAAGAGGAGTACCAGTGCTTCAGAATGTAATAATTTAATCTA
>NC_049201.1:76595609-76603279 GCF_013347855.1 Anguilla anguilla | reverse complement strand
CTTCAGGAGATGATCGTATGTGGAAAGAATGAGTTCAGCATCTCTGCTCAGTAAAAAAAAAACTTTATTCCTCCTCGATTCCTTTTTCTTTTTTGACAACGTCTGCACCTTTCGCAGCTGTTTAAGAAAGCGGGGAGGGGGGGGGGGGGGGGGGGGGGGGAACTGCTATAATTGGGAGTTAAATTGCGCTCGTTATCCTCTCAATTTACGCAACGATGTTCCGCAGGTGCAGCCAGAGGTGCAGCCGAGACCCCCGGAGTGAAATTGGGGTTAAACCACGGCCGCGCTGCATACCGGCACGCGCAGGGGGTGCACGTCCAGCCGCCGGTAACTTTCGGCACCGGCACCGTCCGGTTCGGACCGGAATGGCCCGTAAGGGGCCCGTCCGTGCACCGGATCAGCACCACAGCGAGACGGGCCACCCAGAAGCGTTACATTACATTACATCACAGGCATTTGGCATTGTGAAATGTAATAAGCAGAGGAGGGATCCATTTTTGAACCCACCAGGCAGATTAAATTCGTAAAGGGATGCGCTGCAGCGTCCCGTGTGAGTTCAGCAGGGCGAGGATGAGGCTGACCTTTCCTCCAAAATACAGGCTGCTACCACCCAAACCCCTTGTTGCCTGGGAGACACCCCAGAATGTGCTGAGAGCACAACAGCTGACAGCAGCTTCCCCTCCCAATGACCACACCCCCTTTCGCCAGGCCCCACCCCCTTCCCCCTACGGACCCCACCCCCTTCCCTAGGCCTGACCCCCTCCTCCCCCACTGACTCTGCTCCTTTCACCAGGCCCCACCCCCTTCTCCCCCACTGACCTCACCCCCTTCCCTAGGCCTCACCCCCTCCTCCGCCACTGACTCCACCCCTTTCCCCAGGCCCCACCCCCTTCCCCCCCCACTGACCCCACCCCCTTCCACAGGCCCCAGCCCTTCCTCCCCCACTGACCCCACCCCCTTTCCCTAGGCCTCATCCCCTCCTCCCCCACTGACTCTACCCCTTTCCCCAGGCCCCACGCCCGTCTCCCCCACTGACCCCTCCCCCTCTTCTCCCATGACCCCACCCTTCCCCGCAGACTCCATCCCCTCCTCTTCCATTGGCTCCACCCCTTCTTCTCTCCTGACCACGCCCCCTCAACCCCCACCTCGCACATCTGCAGCTGGAAGGTCCTCCGCTCTCTCTCCATGTCGTCCGTCACGTCCCCCGAATCCGCCCTCATCAGGCCCTGCTGCCTGCTCTTCTCCCTGCGCTCTTTCTCCAACTTCCCCCTGAGGGAGGGAGAGGGAGGGAGGGAGAGAGAGAGAGAGAGAGAGAGAGAGGGAGAGAGAGAGAGAGAGAGAGAGCAAGGGTGAGAGAGAGAGAGTGAGGGGGGGAGAGTACACTTCCTCCTTACTTGCACAAAATATTTACAAATTAGAAAAAAATATTTCCAAAAATGATCCCAAATTATAAATAATTTTAATTTCAAATAAAAAGAAGAAAAATGTGCAATTCTTTTAGGGGAAGGATCAACAGCCCCAATTGCAGCACAGTTCATTTCAGCCTGCCACAACCTGAGGGACAGTGAGTGACCACCCACCCCATATAAACATGTACATATTTATTGATTTACTTCTGTTACTGTCAATACTGTTATTTGTATATATTGTTACATTTATCATTATTATTTTAATATTACTGTTATTTTACATATTATATATATGATTTGGCAATAATTACATTTGTATTTCATGCTAATTAACCAACTTAAATTGAAAAGAAATTGAAAATTGAGAGAGAGAGAGAGAGCAAGGGTGAGAGAGTGAGGGGGGAGGGAGAGAGAGAGGGGGAGAGGGGGATGGAGGAAGAGAGAAATAAAAAGAGAGAGAAGGAGAGAGTGGAGGAGAGAGAGTGTAGAGTGTGGAGGAGGGAGGCAGGGAGAAAGAGAGAGAATGAGCAAGAAGGAGAGGGGGAGGGGATGAAGAAAGAGAGAGGAGAAAAGGAAGAGAAAGAAAGGAAGAGACAGATAAAGAGAGAGGTAGAGGGCGAGAGTGGAAGAGCGAAAGAGAGAAATAGAGCGAGAGAGATGAGGTAGAGGATCGGAGTGAGGGAGGGAGAAAGGGAGAGGGGGTGGAGTTTCAAAAACTCTCAAACTATCAAAGCGCCAGCCTGCTGGAGAAGCGGAGAAGATGGAGCTCAGAGGGAGCTGAGCGTCGCCATTTTAAAAAGGCCTCGCTTTCAAACTGTCAGTTCGAACAGACTCCCCAGGCAAACTCACACTTTGACGTCGTAGTCCTTCCAGCTCTTCTCCATCTGCTTCTTCAGCTCCTGAGACAGACAGAGAAACGTCAGGCCGGCGAAATCCAGAACGCAAGGACTTCCTGCCCACGGAACGCTGAGCTCCGCCCTGGCGTCACATACGCGGGCGCACAACGCGCCTGTCCCGTTTGAAACCCGAAATGACTGGCAGAGGACTTATTAATCAGAGAGTGCAACCGCTCATCTTCTCTGTAATTATGGCAATTACATCAAACGGGTTTGGAGGACAGCTATTGGCAGAGGACTCTGCAGGGCTGCTGCTGGATTAGCTATTGACAGGTGCGTGCCCAGGCATGTTCAGGTGAGAGGAGTCAGGTGAGACTCAGGTGTGATTCAGGTGTGACTCAGGAGAGACCCTGGTGAGCAGACTCAGGTGAGAGGACTCAGGTGAGCCTCAGGTGAGCAGACTGAGGTGTAAGGACTCAGGTGAGACTCAGGTGAGAGGACTCAGGTGAGCCTCAGGTGAGCAGACTGAGGTGTAAGGACTCAGGTGAGACTCGGGTGAGCAGACTCAGGTGAGAGGACTCAGGTGAGCCTCAGGTGAGCAGACTGAGGTGAGCAGACTCAGGTGAGACTCAGGTGAACAGACTCACCTGTCTCCCGTCCCTCAGGTCCGCCTTCAGGACGCTCTCCAGGGGAAAGGAGATGATGTTGTTCAGGTTCTGGACCTGTGTGCACAGACAGACAGACAGACAGACAGTTCAGCCAATCTGAACTACTCATTGCAAAAAAAAACAACAATAATAAACTGCTTTTCTCCCTGTTTCACTGGGTTGATTTGGCCCAGAAAGTCAGCTGAATGCTTGGATGTCTTCTGGGGGGGAAGCGATAGGCCTCTTCCAGACAAACTATTCAGTTGGACCCAATAAAAAGAAAAACACAAACCAGGGCCAGGCATGTCCAACCAAACCCTTTCGCAGAGTTTAATCTTGCTCTCCCTCACAGAACAAACCTCCGCGTTCGAAGCAAACACGTCACCTCCGCTCCAGACACGGGGACGGAATCCCAAATCAAACAGGATACAAAACTATAAAAACAGGACACTGAAGTGGACACACACTGGATATCACATTCACTGTGACTGGCTTTATAGCCCAGTGTGTGTGTGTGTGTGAATGGTGCCTCGCCCTCCTCCACCCCCCCCCCCACACCCCTCCCCCCACGGTGATCTGTTATCTTGCACTACAGGAAGGTTAAGTTCCCCTCTGCTGATGACCTTTAGTGCTTTACTGCCTGAGACGAGGCTCTCTGGTGCCAGTCAGTCCTGGATCTCAGCCAGACCTGAGTGTCTGACCCACTGAGACGAGGCGGGGGCCTTGCAATCGATCTGCTGCTCTCTTCTGTATTATAATAATAATAACAATAACCACTATAATAATAGTTGCATTGTTGTTGTTGTTGTTAATAATAATAATAATAATAATAATAATAACGGTACTTCTCTCCAGGGTTTTCGACACACTTGTTCCTGGTTATGGTTACACATTTTGTTGTACGTCGCTCTGGATAAGAGCGTCTGCCAAATGCCTGTAATGTAATGCAATGTAATGCAATAATAATAATCACAAAAATTGCAATAATCACAAAAATTACAGTAATCATCAACTCAGCCCACATAACCTCGATCGATATCTCTCGGCTCCTGTGATGTCACATGACAAAAGAGGGCAAAGGGTTTCTGGCACCAGGTTATTATTATTATTATTATTATTATTATTCATTGGACATTGAACACATCTGTGTTTCTCCAGTACCTGGTGCCAGAAGCACTTTACCCTCTTTTGTCATGTGACATCACAGGAGCCGAGAGATATCGATCGAGTTTATGCGGGCCCAGTTGATGATTACCTCGCCGGCACGCATCTTCCCCCCCCCCCCCCCCCCCCCTTTTCTGTTTTAGGAAAACCCGTCCCACCACCGACCGACCAGCAACAGCAGGGACAAACTCAACCGAACCAAAATTGCCCTTAATGCGAAACACTTGTTTTAAAATAAATGTTTAATAAATGAAGAGGGGCCCGTGGTCCCCCTGGTGACGGGGCAGCGGATATATGGCTGGGGGGGCTGGGGAAGGGGGGGTTGGGGGGGGTTGGGGGGCTGGGGCGGGGGGGGGGAGCGGAGAGTCCCCGTCTTTCTGGAAAGGCAAAGAGGAGGTCTGGGATGAATTAGTATTGCCATGGAAACAACTGGGAGAGGGTTCTATTCCTCCTCTCTCTCCCCCTTCCTCTCTCTCTCTCTTCCTCCCTCCCTCCCTCTCTCTCTGGGTTTGTGAGTTGGGAGGCTGCCCCAGCCTGCAGCTGCTGTCCTGACCTCACACACACCCTGGCGCCAAGCAGGCACAAGTTTCGGGGGTCTCCCCCCGCCCCCCCCACCACCAGCCCCAGCCCCAACCTCACCCCTACCCCCCCCCCACCCCCCTTCTCCAGCAAGAGCCGTGGCCTCTGACCCCCCCAGCTGTGGCCTCCTCCCTCATCTCAACTCACAAATAAAAGGCACGTGGGAGGTGCGCACAGATGCATGCTGGGAAGGGGACCGGCCTCTGTTCCGTCGCCGGCCTGTCATCGCCGATGAGGTCACAGCTCAGTGTGGGGCGTAACGGGCGGTGAGTCATGCCTTACGGGCCCTCTCTCCTGTCCTCAGCGCATTACACAGCGCATACATCACACGCACGCGTGTAGCGTGTAGCACACGCATGTGGCCCGTGTCACTGCCGCGGTCAGCGCGCCTTTTTAAATAAGCCCTACCTCAGCTTGCTGACGCTAAACCGGAGGGACCTGCGGCCCGTTCACCGTACACTGAACACGCGTTTTATTCTACCGTTCGCGGAGGTGACTGAGAGGACGGGGTCCCTGATGGATTCCTTCATCCTCTCGTTCATTCATTCATTCATTCAGAATTTACACACAATGGTGCAAAAAGAAAAAAACCAAAAAAAAAAAAAAACCAACCAGCCTGGATTCCTTCCTGTCAAATTCCAAAATAAGGACACGCCCCACCCTCCTCCCATTTGTTCTACACCCCCCCCCCCCCATCACCCTCAGTATCCCGGCCCGGTCCGGCGGGGTCCTCACCAGGGTTTTGAAGAGCGCGGTCACCTCCCGGGTGAACACCGCCAGGTTGAGGAAGCCGGTCGAGACCTCGTGGTTGTCCTGCGTCAGGTGACTGTTCCCCAGGTTCTCCAAGATCTCGATGTAGTGATCCTTATTCTCCACGTGAGCTAACATTTAAAAAACACAAACACACACACACACACACACACACACACACACACACGCACACACACACACACACACACACACAAACACACACACGCATCAGACGCCTGTGAGCAAAAAACATTATCGCGTATATGTCACATACAAACATCACAGCCAATCACAAGCAAGAATGACCTCCAAGACAAAAATCACAGCCAATCATGAACAAGAACAACCTCAAAGACAAAAAATCACACCCACGCTCACACTAATGACAGAAAGTTTATAATAATTACTCACCAATTGGAGTCATTTTCAAGCAAAACAAAAGTTCAGTATTTAACTGTTTGTAATTTGCCAGACAAAAAAAAAAACAACTGCACCTGTTTCTCGTTACATTACATTCGAGAAAAACCGCCCTGCTCTAGTTCTGCTGCTTCCGGCAGACTTCCTGTGATTCAGCGCTGAGCGCCAGGCTCAGCTTCCTGGGAATCAACGGCCCCTGGGTCCGCGTGTTAGGCACGCGTAAAACCCCCCCGTCCTACAATCCGCCCGCCCCCCGCCCTGCAATCTCGACACCACGCTCAGAACAACCCGTCCAAAACAAACAATATGGCCGACGCAGGCAGGAAACTGTAACGGTAGCAAAGGATTCCGATAAAAATCAGATTTTTTTTGGGAAACTGTAACGGCAGCAAAGGATTCTGATAAAAATCTGATTTAAAAAAAAAATACTAAACACATTCTATCCCTGCGAAAACACACGGGCATGGATTCTATCAAGGTTTGGCATTAATTTGACCTTAAGATTTTCTTTTCTTTTTCTTCACAAACCCACAGTTTGGTGGGTTATTAAAACTAAACTGGCCAAAGTGAGTTTTGCGAAGAAGTGTACGTTTACTCGCGAGTCGAAGGTCAGGACAAAATTGTGACTGAATACAGGCCACGCTAGCGCTAGCACTAGCTAGCAGAAACGAAGTCGCTTCTCTACCTGATGCAACAGCAGCCTGGGTTCAATCAACATTTGTCCGTAACTTTTTGACTGGCAGTTACAAATGCAACTGGTTGCTCCAACTGTGGCTGAGCAGGGAAGAAGAAAACCCTGCTGACGTTTAAGGTAAGGTAGCGAGACAAAGTTAAGGGCAGAAATGTCGACGGGCCACAGAGTTTCGTTTGAAGAGGGGTGGATAGGACGTAGTGTGGCACAGTGGGTAAGGAACTGGGCTTGTAACCAAAAAGGTCGCAGGTTCGATTCCCGGGTAGGGCACTGCCGTTGTACCCTTGAGCAGGGTACTTAACCTGCATTGCTTCAGTATATATCCAGCTGTATAAATGGATACAATGTAAAAATGCTATGTAAAAAAGTTGTGTAAGTCGCTCTGGATAAGAGCGTCTGCTAAATGCCTGTAATGTAATGTAATGGATAGAAATGACCGGGCCACACTGAAAAGTGTGCGCGTGAGGAAAGCGCAGCGCTGACGTTTCTTGTTTGAACACACGAAGGCCCTCGCTGCTCGTGTGCGTTAGCGGTTAGCCACGCTTCTGTGTTTACACGACGCGCGCCGGCGAGGTCACTAACACAGCTCGATTTTTGGCACCACCCTCATTGGTCAGAGCAGGTCGCATGACAATAAAACGGTCCGGTCAAGGTCAGTCAAACATTCGCCCCCCCACCCCCCCTCTCAGTTTACCGTGTTTACATTAGCATTACAACAGCGGAATCGCAGCTCAAGTCTGGACTGATCGGTCGCTTAAGTCCGATAAACAACGCAACATACATTTCCGTCGATGACGCTTCACCCTTAAAGGTGTGAGATCATAAATACAGTGTGAGATCATAAATACACGATCAGAAGAGTTCTAAACTGACTCACAGTCACCACTGGTAACCGAAAGCAACGGAGTTCTAGAGTTCTAGAACACTGACTCAGAATTCTGAAGAAAAAAAAAAATTCCAAAAGACCTACTCTTCAAAGGATTCTTTTTTTTTTTTTAAAAAGAAAAGAAAAAAGTAAACATTCATAAAAGCAAAGAAAAATGATGGAAGGCTGGCCCGTCCGCAGACTTGGCTCCGGGTTTAAGGGCTGCTGTGGGACATATTGGGGGTGGGGGGAAAATTTAGGGGGGGGGGGGGGGGAACCCACCCGCTCCCCGAGACTAAACACAGACGTAAA
>NC_049201.1:76515609-76593109 GCF_013347855.1 Anguilla anguilla | reverse complement strand
CATACACAAACACCCAAAACAGTGCAAGACCCCACAGTTTCCACAGGGAACAGGTCATTATAGGCATTATGAGCCAGAATGGAGGGGTTCATAGGGGTTTTTAAATGATGCCCAGCTCCTGTAAGACTATGGAAAGTGTGCATGCTCATGTGTGCATATGCATGCGTGGTGTTTCAATGCTTGAGGGGCACACACACATGCCAACACGCACACAAACACGCATATGTACACACAAACACATGCACTTGCACACACATGCATGTTCGCACATGGACACACAAAAACGCATATGTACACACAAATGCATACACTTGCACACTCACATGCATGAGCACATACATGCACACGCACAGACAGACAGACATGCACATCTGCACGCACACACAGGTACGCTTACACACACATGCACTCAGACATAGACTCACACATAAGCTTACACACACACACACACATACACACGCACACAAAGACTCACAGACACACACACACACACACAGACTCACAGACGCACACACGCCTTCTCACTGCAGTCTAAACAGCTTCCACACCCCTTGGATCAGAGTTTCCACTGTTATTCCAACTCCCCCATTAGCACCAGGTGCCGAGCAGCGTGCTCGTTGGGGGAGGGAGCTGAACCAGGTGAGGAGGAGGAGGGGCTCAGACAGTCAGGGGAAGGGATAAAACCGAAACAGTCGCGATACCTTCAACAGGAGTGAGGAACAGAACATGCTACCGCCATGATAGCGAGCTCCCACCCACCACAGGTCACGTGACTTAGGATGGATGGGGCGTTGCTTTTAAAACCTATGAAGTCATACGGTCCAACTGAGTTGCCAAACAGTTGCATGTGTTACTGGTGGACCTGTCCAGAGTAACAGGAGAATGGTAAATGGACTGCATTTATCAAGTGCTTTTTCCAGCCACATTGGCCCAAAACACATTAGAATTCATGCCTCTCATTCACCCATTCACACACACACACACACACACACACAGACACACACCAACCAGCTCGGCGGGAGCAAATAGGGGTTGGGCGTCTTGCTCAAGGACACTCGGACACACTTGGCCCACAGGGGCGGGGATCGACCCAGCAACTCTCTCTCCGAACGCCAGACTCTCTCTCCGGCTCCACCTCCTGAGCTGACGTCGCCCGCAGACAGGAGAACCGTGCGCGGCGGTGCTACTTACTGAGCCCAGAGTTGTGTATGGCCTTCACCATCTTCTTCATCCTCTGCAGCGTGTTCTGGTCCATTTCCAGGGACTGTCAAAGAGAAGGGCATAATTACCACTCACGGCTCGACGCACGAACTCTCGACATCACACGCAAGCATCTCCATCTCTGTCCCCTAGAGATGAGGTCACATCTCCTACTCCTCACAGGGTTAGCATGTCCCACAGAGATGAGGTCACATCTCCTACTCCTCACAGGGTTGACATGTCCCTCAGAGATGAGGTCACATCTCCTACTCCTCACAGGGTTAGCATGTCCCCCTAAGATGAGGTCACATCTCCTACTCCTCACAGGGTTAGCATGTCCCACAGAGATGAGGTCACATCTCCTACTCCTCACAGGGTTGACATGTCCCTCAGAGATGAGGTCACATCTCCTACTCCTCACAGGGTTAGCATGTCCCCCTAAGATGAGGTCACATCTCCTACTCCTCACAGGGTTAGCATGTCCCCCTAAGATGAGGTCACATCTCCGACTCCTCAAAGGGTTGACATGTCCCCCAGAGATGAGGTCACATCTCCTACTCCTCACAGGGTTAGCATGTCCCCCTAAGATGAGGTCACATCTCCTACTCCTCAAAGGGTTGACATGTCCCCCAGAGATGAGGTCACATCTCCGACTCCTCAAAGGGTTGACATGTCCCACAGAGAGAGAGAGGGACAGAGAAAGCAATAGTCTGTAATAGTGTGTGTGTGTGTGTGTGTGTGAGAGAGAGAGAGACAAAGAAAGCAATGGTCTGTAGCAGTGTGTGTGTGTGTGAGAGAGAGAGAGGGACAGAAAAAGCAATAGTCTGTAACAGCGTGTGTGTGTGTGTGACAGAGAGAGAGGGACAATAAAGCAATAGTCTGTAACAGTGTGTGTGTGTGTGTATGTGTGAGAGAGAGCGAGAGACAGTGCATGTGTAAGAGAGAGAGTGTGTGTGTATGAGTGTGTGTGTGTGTGTGTGTGTGTAAGAAAGACAGAGTGTGTGTGTGAGTATGGGTGTGTGTGTGTGTGTGTGAGAGAGAGCGAGAGAGAGAGAGTGTGTGTGTGTGTGTGTGTGTGTGTGTCAGGTTTAACTGCAGCTCTTTTGTTGTGTTGGAAATAAGAATCTTTGCTCCCTTTGGCAGCAGATGAAAGTTTTCCAAAGTGGTTCAGAAAAAGGACCCGAACGTGCTGCAGAGCTCTCCTGTTCTCCCTCCCTCCCTCCCTCCTCTTATTCCTCCTTTCTTTTGTACCCTCGCCGTGGGGCGGGCCCGGTCTCGGAGGCGCAGGCGTGTAACCGGCGTCTGCGCGCGGGGTCCCGGGACCAGCAGGGGGAAAATCGCGGGTGGCGTTTCCACGGAAATCGCTCCTCGGCAGGAATCCGTGCCATTCCACAACCAACCAAATCTGCCGTTACACAAAAGGCCCTCTATCCCTCCCTTTCAACGGCTGTTTGTTTTAAAAAAGAGACTGCATCGGCGGCAAACTTGCGTTTTCTCTCTTTCTGCCCCCCCCTTTCTCTCCCTCCCCTCTCTCTCCATCTCTAATTTTTTGTTAACGCTTATTATTTTTGTTAAATCTTTTGATAATCTATTTGAAGTTCTTCTTCACGTGCCTGCATGGATCTAATTTTTATTAAATCCATATAGGTCAGTGGTAATAGTTTTCATTAAAAAAGCTATTTGAAAAATAACAACTTCTGTCTTGAAATAGAAAGGTTCTCAGCCTCAAGATCTCCAGGTTAAATCTGTCCAACAGACAAATCTGCCCTCTCTCTCTCTGCCTGTGTCTCACCTTTACCAGCACGTAAGAGCACCCCAGTAACATTTTATCCTGTGAGATGGAACCTGCAACCCCCCCACCCCCCCCTCCCCCTCCCCCTCCCCCTCCCGAGGGGGTCAGCTTAGCCTGGAATAAAACAATAAAACCCAGAGAGCCGCCAGTCCGCCTGTTTATTTACAGACGCGCGCTGGCCGCATTGCATCATGGGACTGGCCTTCCACAGCGTTCCCCGGGATGTGATGGACGTTCCCAGAGAAGACTCCCAGGGTGTCATAACAGTAAAAAAGATTAGCTGCCTCAAATTAGCCGGCTGGATTCACCCTCCCCCCCCCACCATTCCCCAGTGGTTATCTCATCTCTCAACCACCCCCCACCCAAAAACCTCCTAAACTCCTGTCCCGTCTCACTGTCTGATTAATGATCTGCACAGCCTGTGCTGTCTCTTTCTCTCTCTCTCTCTCTCTCTCTCTCTCACACACACAAACACACACTCAAAGGTGCACACACATGCGTACACATTTGCACATGCATGCGCGCACACACACACAGATGGGAAAAAAAAAAGCTCAAACACACACACGTACACAGACACACAAACACACACTCAAAGATGCACACCCCTGCACATGCATGCACACACACACAGGTGAAAAAAAATGCTCAAACACACACACGTACAATCTCTTTCTCTCTCTCACACCCACACACACACACACACAGGTGTAGCAGCCGTGCCTCATTCAGGTTTCCCAGAGTGCAATATCCAGGTCTGAGCCAGTGACAGTGCAGCTAATTAGAGCGACTGCCCCATCATCCAATCAGGAACGCTCGTCAGACACCAGAGGCCTGGGACACAAAGCCCTAACTGAAGACACCCTTTCTGCGCAGCTACGATGCTGCACCGACGCACAGCACTGCGGGAACATTGCAGAAACGTTACGACAACGTCTCCAGTGGCGCCGGGCACACCGGGCTACAACAGGCAAAAAATAAATAAATAAATGCGCGAGTGAAGATCGGATACACCCCCCCACCCCCCGAACGAGGAGGGGTACGGGCGAAATAAAACAAAATAAGTAAATGTTCGAGCGTCCTGTTGTTAGAAGGGCTAGCGACCGCTGCGGGCTTCACCCCGTGATCAAAGAAGACCTCGGACGAAAAAATAAATAAAAGAATGAAAGAACAGGACTCCTGAGGGTACTTTGGGGGGTGGCCGCCAACAAGAAAGAGAGGAATTAGCATTTCGCACATGAATTCTTCCCTTCTTCTCTCCCACCTATGTCCCAAAAAGACCTTGACATGTGCACCCCCGTTTGGAGGGGGGGGGGGTACGGATGACCCACCGTTTGCCCGGCCGTTTGATTGGCCGGGACCAGGACCAAGACCGGGACCCCTCTGGGCCACGGTTCGGCCTGCTGGAGGTGGTTCTCACATGCCAAGAGCCAGCAGACGTCTTTCGGCAACAGGGCCTCCCGCTCTCTCCCCCCCCCCCCCACCCCCACCCCCACCCCCACCTCGCTGAAACCCGACCCCCCCTTCAAAGCCAGGCAGAGAGCGAGAGGTATTCACCCTGCTGACACAAAACTGGCCCCCTCCCCCACCCCCCACCCGGGGTCCCCCCACCGCACGGGATAAAGAGAAGTGGACTGCTCGCTAACCTTAGCTCGCTAGCAATGCCAAATAGCCAGCTGATGCTACAATACCGAAGGCTAGCAAACTAGCTAGAAGGACCTAGTGAAAAATCTTTTTTTTGGGAAAGTTTATTTTAATAGGCTAAGTTGACTGAGCACAAATGTCTGAGTTGGTGGGAGGAACCCGGAGCACCCGGAGGAAACCCACACGGACACGGGGACAACATGCAAACTCCACACAGAAAAGCCCAGGCTGGGATTTGAACCCATTTGAACCAATGTACCGCCCAAAAAATGGTTACTTGTTGGTTTGGGGAATGCTTTGTTCAGATCCTAGTTTGCAGTTCAGCCCAGAATTCTACAGGAGGGATTTCAGACTCATATCCTGGAGGGCTGTCATGCCGACAGCTTGTTTGTAGTTTCCTTCCAGTCAGAAGCCAATTGGGGCTTGGGAAAGAAAGGGTGTGAACTCCTTACCCAATCAATGACTTAAGCACTGAAATACACCAAACCCCAGGAGGCAATGCAGCCCTCCAGGACTGGAGTCTGAGATCCCTGGTCTCAGCCTTTAGCATGCAATTATGAAAACGTAAAGATAAACATTCTCCCTCCACAACCTCCGTTTGGTAGGTTTCCCTGTGACAGAGAAACTAGGGTCCAGCGCTTGAAATCCCTGCACCAATCCAAACTCCACGGCCACCTGGCACCCATGATGTGTCCCGCCCCTCTGCTGTGGAGCAGAGGGAAGACTGCAATAGTGAAAAAAAAAACCCCTGGGGTTTGAGCTGCAAGATCTCATGAATCCCAAAAGGCCCAGATTTACTGCATGTTTTGAGTGACTCACTGATTTAACCGACCACCAGTTTTTTTCTCTCTCTCTTCACAAATGGGCAGCAAAGCTATTTGATTGGTCAGTGTCAGTCGACGGTTGGCAGCGTGTGGTAGCTCCCGCCCACTGGCATGGAAAGCTTCGCTCTCGGTTTCTCAAGCCTGCAGGTTGCCAGGGATACTAAAGACACACCAAAACGCCAAACTCACACTGGTCCAAGCAAGTCCCACTCACACCTGTATCACCATGGAAACTGTGCCAGTTGACAGCTGATCACACGGGAGATATGAGGTGGCCCCATTATTAACTTTTACTCTAAATACTGGGAAATCTGGCTCTGTTAGCAGTCTTGTACAGCATCCAACGGAATTCACTTTTTTAAATAAAAAAGGTCTTAGAGACCTCTGGGCCGGATAACTCAGTCTCCCAGGGGCGTGTTCATTATTAACAACATCTGAGAATAAATAGTTGGCCAAATATTCTTGTTTTAACAGGATAGTTTTGTGGGGAATTTAGCATTAGCGGTTGAAGGGTAAACTGCCAATCAATAGTGCGTTATCTGCGCAATTTTGCCATTGCCAGAAGCCTCAGAAGTTACGAAACAACAATGGCAGCAACAAAAAAATTGCAAGCAAAGGTTCTATTTATTTTATTTCCGGCAGTTGTCCGACACAGCGAACAATATCACAACAAAGTTGGACCATGCACACCACAGCATCTACGGTGGACGGACCGTTCCCCAGCAACACCAGCGTTAAAAATTAACTCCACGTGTCAGGTTTGGGAAATTTTCAGTCTGCTAATAAAGGGGGAAGGGGGAAAAAAAGGCTGAGTAATTATCAAAGCTTCCTTGTGATGACGTATGTGGGCTAACAGTCTGTGATTTCAATAAGAGCAACAAGGGCGGAACAACGGCCACAAGGAGGTTGTTCAGCTTGGCAGACGTGTAATTAAAATGACAGTCCAACCTGAATATAATCTAGGAAGCCTGGATTCAATGCAATCCCGTAAACAATACCTCTGTGCGGATTTTCCCATATGTTCTGTAAACATTTTTTTTCCTGGAGAACGGGGTGTAGTCAGAATATAAGTGATCCCTAAGAAGTTTGCAAAGGAGCATGATCCTAGGAAAAGGTTAAGTTTGCGTAGCGACACAATATAATGCCTAGTGTTAATTCAACTCTTAACAGAGTTCATATGAGTCCAGCAGGGACCATATGTGCTCTGCAAGAGGTGAATTATCACTGAACATTGCACTGTGTATGACATCATCATTATTATTATTGTTGTTATTATTATTTATTATTATTGTTTTTGTTGTTGTTTTCAGAGGTAGTAATGTGTTACCTGCGACCACGGAGAAGGTACGTTCAAGCTGCCGGCAAGCCCCTATTTAAGCAGGTCACCCGCAAGCCTCCGGGACCACTCTGCTACAAATGCATGGTATCAATTTACCGGAGGGGGTTAGTAATTTGACGAGAAACGAGCGCACACTATAGTAACCTCACCACGCAACAATCCGAAAGCCAGATTCACTTCTGTAAGAAACGCTGCGCGGATTGGATCACATAAAAAAGCTACCGCGATACAAATTGTAAAGCAATACCAGTGGCAATGACCTGCAGAACCAGTTTCCTTTATGCTGTCCGCTGAACAAACGAACTGCTCGCACCACATCTCTTGCGATGCCGTCAGTCGGTTCAGGAACAACCTGGGACAGGTAAACAAACTCCAGGTGCGACTCACCTCCTCCAGCGCAATCACGGTGTTCCGACAGTCGCTCATTTTGGTCTGAAAACTCGAGGTAGCCGGCGAAGCCAGGTCCTCGTTCGTGAGCAAGATAAATTCCGAAATGCTGATACGCTCCGGCATGTTTTCAAGTATCCTCGGTGTCCAAACAAACCAAACGAATCAAAAAAAGTTATCCGAAAAGTTGCGAAAACTACTCGTTGCACAGCATACCCCCATTGGTAGATCCAGTTAAATTCTTATAGGTTTCCACGGAAGCACAAAAATATCCCAACGGTTGTCCGGACTATCAGGCTCACGAGCAAGACATACACGGCGGTAAGTTCGGTGCGTAGCAGACCGGGTTCCTTCCACTGCGGCGCGCGAGTGAATGTAGCGAGCGGCTGCATGGTGCGCGCAGTTGTGCTGGCGCAGGGAGGGAGTAATTCCACCATCACGTGGGAAAGTTTGTGCTTTGGCAGGCTGAACTGGGCACGTGAAATCTAAGATTCGTTGTTTCTTTCTCGTTCCCTCTCTCTCTCCCTCTCTGATTTCACTGAATTTATGAATATTGGCCACCAATCCGCCTTTCATTCATTGTACTCACACAACGGAGTTTTGTTTCAGTTTTTAAAATAGTATATACTACCCGCACATGTATACCTTCTATTTTTTCTGTTGCTGTTTGAGCTACATGTGGAAATGGTGTCACTAGCAAATTTATTTTAAAATAGATTATAAATGTAGCTACAGTTGCACATCAACACTGCAGTAAAGCTCAAGCCAGAGCGTAAAATAAAAGAAAAGGAAAATAATTAAAGAAATATTTACTTTACAAAAAGAAAAAAAAAACTTTTTTGTAAGTGCAGGTCAAACAGTCGATAACAGTTAACTTGTATTGCAAATGTTAAAGCGAAATCAAGCTGTGAATTTGTTATTTCTTTTCAGGATTCCATGTCAGAGACCGGAGGACAACGGTCATGCGTCTGCACACAACCTCTAATCTAACGGCGACAAGAGCAAGGACACATCCAGTCCCGGTGTTTGTGACTCTGTCGGGCTGACAGGCCAGCAGGAGCTGCCAAAGAGGGGTGAAGACAGACAGCGGGTTGAGGGCGGCGTGAAAAAACACAGGCTTCTAAAAAATCGGGAGCAGGCTCCACTGTTTTGGGGTGCGTTACATGTGCCGCACGGGTGCGTCATAAAGACACGCTCTATCCCTCATGTTCTCCTGTAGAACCCCTTTTTTGGCTGGACCGCAACAGCGGGGCCAAGCCCTACAAACGCAAATGTCTCTGACTGAGTGACTGAGTGAGTGACAAGTCACACCATTGGTCGGCTGGGTCCAGCCACATAATAGGTTCTGACCTGGTCTTGCTTCCTTTTCACACCACGCGTTGCTCCACTTTCAACTCAGGGAAGGCGAGTTGGGCGTGGACCGTCTGCTGAGTGAATTACTAGCTTATTTTGCCCTCTCACACTGAAGTGTTTGTGCAGGCGGGGGGGCATGGCTTGGGAGAGAGAGGGGGAAAAAACAAACTCTATTGGAGTGAGCAAGGGCCTGGTGCTGGTTCTGCAACCCATTAGAATCTTTTTTTTTTTTTAATTTTTTTTTAACCGCTCCTGTCAGGGCTGGACTTTGTGACGGGAAAGGCGCAGGCTTCGTGCAGCCGGCCCGTAGATGGGACGCACGTGTTGCCTGGGGAACCACTGGGAGCCGTGTGGAAACAGGCTCGGGTTTTTAACGCTTTGCGGCGCTTTCTTGTTGCTTGTCGTCGTTTTGAGCGAGTCCCGTTGGGCGAGCTGCGGTGTGAGGCGGAAGAGCGTGTGCCTTTTCCGCCAAAGCCCCCCCAGCCCCCCCCCCCCCCGCTCGCTTTTTCGTCCTGCGCCTTTTGTGTGGCCCCGCCAAGGAGCCCCACTTACGAGAAAGAGAGTGAACGGCCCCCGTCTGCGCGGACAGCGAGAGTAAAACTCGCAGCTCCGGAGGAGAAGGAATGGTGGCAAGGGCAGGGAGAGAGCGAACGAGAGAGAACGAGTGAGAGAGAGAGAGAGAGAGAGAGAGTGAACGGCCCCCATCTGCGCGGACAGCGAGAGTGAACCCGCAGCTCGGGAGGAGAAGGAACGGTGGCGAGGGCAGGGAGAGAGAGAACGAGTGAGAGAGAGACAGAGAGAGAGAGAGGGGGAGAGAAAACAGGACCATTCAGAAAACATTTACAGAAGTTCATTGTCCTTTTTTTGCATACCCGGTCTTCGAAATGTGACTCACCCCTCCTCTCTGTCTCTCTACTCTGCCCCACTGACCTCCTCCCCCACCTGCACACGTCCTTCACAGCCGACCAATCGGGCGAGGGGAGGGGCGTGGTCTGCGGATGCAGCCCGTGCTCCCAGCCGGGGGCCTGCTGGAGCAGCTTCCAGTAAGGGTTAGCGGTAAGAGGGTTTTCTTTTTTTTTTTTTTTGAGATTCCCAGCAGAGCGTCCCTCCCATCTGCAACAGGCTGTTCTGTTGACTCAAGCGCTGGAGAGGGGCTATCAATTTTCGAGGGGTACCTCAATCTGAGTTGGGGGGGGTGGGGGGGTGGGGGAGGGGAGGGGGTGGGCAGGGGGGGGTGATCCTTTATTTGCGTTGAGAATTTCTTTCAGAGAAGCATATACAAGCACAGAGTGAAATGTCGTTCGCCGACAAAAGTTAAAACATGGAAGACCAGCCTTTGGGTGGGGACTCTGTCTCACTCCTTGGAAATTCTTCTGTTTCAGAACGCCTGGGTAGCTGCCTAGTTTCCGTGTGACTGACGGCCAATTTTGACCCGTCAACGTGATGTCACCACGGGCGTCAGCGGCGGCGGCGTCGGGCGCTGTCACGGGCCGAACGGGAAAACGCGTGTGACACGCCTGCGCCGCCTCCGGGGCGACATGGCTCAGGAGGTAGGACCGATTGTCTGGCAGTCGGAGGGTTGCCGGTTCAAACCCCGCCCTGGGCATGTCGAAGTGTCCTTGAGCAAGACACCTAACCCTTAAACTGCTCTGGCGAATGAGAGGCATCAATTGTAAAGCGCTTTGGATAAAAGCGCTATATAAATGCAGTCCATTTACCATTTACCATTGCCTCCGTCTCAGGTGGCTCAGCGCCGCCTCCGCGTTGGCTTTCTCTAAAGCCCCGAAGTCGCCCTTCGCCTAAATCTGACTCGCCTGACAGACGTGACGAGCGCGTCGCGAGGGAGGGCCGCACCTCGGCTCCTGGTCACGTCCTCCGTTTTTCGACAAACGGGTTGGCGCGCAGAAATCGCAAAGGCCGAGACGTGTGCAGGGAGACGAACTCAAAACCGAGCGAAAACAGAGGAAACCACCCAAGACGACGGCGGGATTTACGCGCACTTTCTCTGGGCGTGCCAAAAAAAAGAAATATATATATATATATATTTATCGATGTTATACCTGTGTGGTCCCACTGACAAATCTAAAACATGCAACTGCGGGTACTACCCTTCTTTTTTTCCTTGCACACACACACACACACACACACATGCACGCGCAGACCCCACACCTGCAGACAGATCTTTATATAAGACCTGAGGAGGTTTTTTTTTAAATCATTGTATGCACAAAAAACATGGTAGGCTACAGACTGACGACAGCCATTCTGAGTCATTACCTTCTCGTCTGGTCTTTCCTAAAAAATAAAAGTAAAAATAAAAACGAGGTTTTAATCTCTCACCTGGTTAAAAAAGGTAAATAAAGATATAAGAAGCCGTAAGAACGTAGCCGTAGCACGTACGTCGTTACGTTAATCGGAGTATGCACGGGTGCATGTAAACAGGAACATTAGTGGAATATTTTCATTTTCATTAGCCATGTAAACAGCTTGGTAGGATTATTGTCTTTTTCGGAATAAGGGCAGAAACACACCACCAGCAGACACGGCACCGCCCCCCCAGCCCCCCCTTCCCACCACCAGGACCCCCAGCCCCGCACCCTGTCCCCCTTCTGACGAATGTCAACATAATATGGCAGAAGAGAGAGACAGAGATGATAGAGGTCTCGGTTTGTATTCACAAAGCATCTGAGGCTAAGAGTTTGGTCTGGGATCATGTGTCCTCTGGCTATTCCTAACTATCCATAATCAGCTGGAAAGGCTAGACTGATCTTAAGTCTGCCCCATATTCAGAAAGCATTCGAGAGTGAGTGTTGACCTTACCCGTTCACTGTTAAAATAAAATAAAAAGTCAGTCTTAACACACATTTCAGTATTATATTTAGACTTGAAATCTAATTTATGTTAGTTTATGTTAACAATGAGCTGAGGCAGTTTTACTAATTGCAAGATTTGCCAATGGGGAAACACAAATTGAGTTTTCAAGCAAAAAGTAACGTAAAGCAAGCTAGTACGCTCTACTTGAAATGCTCTTTTAGCATTGTTTTGACGCTAAAAGAGCAAAAGTGATCCTAGACAAGCAGCCGTACTCTGTGGTGCTTTATGAATGAATGCCCCTCCCCCCTTTCCAAGCACAGGGTTCACTCTCCTTTCATTACTCTCTCCCTCCGTTTCTTTCTCTTTCCCTTTCTCCCCCCCCCCACGCCCCCACGCCCCCACGCCCCCACGCCCCTCCCCTCTCTCCTCGGGGCTGTTTACTTGGACGGGGAGTGCTGCAGGTCCAGGCCTGTTTTCACTCTGTCAGTTCAAAGACCTGCTGCTTCTCTGGCACACAGGTATGGGTTGCAGTTTCAGGTTGGGTGGAATATTCTAGGTCAAAAAAAAAAAAACAAGCAAAAAAAACAAAAAAAAACAATGGGCCTCATTCACAAAACTTTCTTAAATTATTTTAAAAATGTTCCTATGAAAAAAATGTTTTTTATATGAGATTCATGAGACTTGTGCAGTCTCATGTTCTTGTGCATATCCCAGGTGTATGAGATGATGAATGCTGGCTGTTTGTCAATCTCATGCGGAATCCCGTTCGTGTGATTTGCATAAGAAAAGCCATGAACAATTACAGGTAAGAAAAAAATGATGAATGTCGAAATGTTCTTGGAAATGTTCTTACACGCAGTTTACGATCAAACGTGATGGTACACATGTTTCATGAATGAGATCCAATGAGTACCATGGGGCAAATACAGATCATCCATCAAATATTGGTTTTATCCTCTGTAGTTTCATGACTCAAACACATGCAGAGATGCAAAGCAGAATTTTCACACACACACACAAACACCCTACAGTAAGTACTACAGGAGAGCCAATGACTATTTTACACCCTACAGGCCACACAGTACTACAGGAGAGCCGGTGACTATTTTACGCCTTACAGTCCACACACAGGACTGCAGGAGAGATAGCATGGATCGGTGGACAGGCATAACGCATCTTGCGCTGCATCTTATCAATTCTACGATTTCTCAGTTCTGCAAGGGTGCTCGTCATGCAGACGTCCGGAGAGTCCACTTGGGCGCGGACTTCACCGGCTCATTGGCGAATTCGTTACCCCCGCGGACTTACGCCCGTGCACACTGGACGCAGTGACGCTGAGCACTTCAGCTGACGTCACGACACGTAAGACCAAAGTAAATGGACTGCATTTATATAGCGCTTTTATCCAAAGCGCTTTACAATTGATGCCTCTCACTCGCCAGAGCAGTTAGGGGTTAGGGGTTAGGTGTCTTGCTCAAGGACACTTCGACATGCCCAGGGCGGGGTTTGAACCGGCAACCCTCCGACTGCCAGACAATCGGTCTTACCTTCCTGAGCTATGTCGCCCCCGAAGTCCGCGAGGGCCCGGATCCGCCAGGCCGGCGTGCCGAGACTTGGTTCCGGCCTCTGCGGTGACGGCAGGCAGCCTATGGGCTTGTGGTAGCTCTTCTGACCGGAGGAGCCAGTGTCGAACGTAAACATCGCCCCGCCCCCTGACACAGCGAGGTCAGCTGGCTGTGTCCCCACGGCAACCAGTCACGGCTGGATAATGACACCCCCGCCAGGTTTGAAAATGCAGCCACACAGGGTGGATGCAGTCTGTGCGGGGTGGTAAGAGCCTTCATGAGCTCAACCAATCGCCTTTGCCATCCCCAAATTAATTGTTTGTTTCTATTCAGCTGGATGCTTTCAGAGTAGCCCGAGGTGGCTCTCAGTAATTGGTTTCACACCATTTGTCTGGCTAGCTGAATTACGTGGAACGCGAATGACACGGGGTCTGAAAGGACTTTGACATCTGTGACCTCCGACCTCTCACCTTGGACCTCAGATGCAATGGCATTGAGTAGCTAGCACATTTCCAGGGCAACTCCTCGCTAAATGAAAAAGGAAAAAGGGGGGGAGTAGGGGGAAACCAGGAAAGGAGAATGACTCAGACGCTTTTTTTTTTCTTCTTCTTCTTCTTCTTCTTCTTCTTGTCTGAGTGAGTTTATGTTGCTCCTTGCTGCCAATGTCAGAGCTCAGTCACAGTTTTCATCCGGCTTACGGGAAGCTACGCCGTTTATCTTAGCCGTCGACATTCCTGTCTCGGCTCCAAGCCTTAGCCAGCTCCAGAGACCGGGAACAAAAATGCAGAATCGGCTCCTTCTGCAGGGATCACCTAACAGACCAGCGTTACTTTAGCACTCACAGCCCCATCGTAAGCAGAGCACCCTACCTAACTGAACGTGTAAGTTACAAAAACACAGAAAGGCATAATTGCCAGCCCCACGCGAACGTTTTTCAGGCACGTGGTCCCAATTTTACAGAGAGTTGCCTCCGACGCTTCCCAGAAGCATAAATCTGGCTGTGGTTCGTTTTTTAAAAAAAAGACGTTTTTTCGCAAGTAAACGGTGTCTGTTCTCGAAAATGACGTCAGCTTTAATTTGCTTTGCAGGATTGCCAACGAGTCAATCTGAGGTGAACGTGTGGTTTGAAACGATACGGTGTTGGCTTTCTTTAATACGTTATGATATAAATGTTTGTATAAGGTGAATTTCTCATGGTAATGTACACTTGTTAGGTGCGGACCAGCTCGAACGTGTTACCATGACAACACAGGTGTTTCTTTTAGCCAAGTACGCGTGTATTTCACAGACACGAGCGACGACTGCGATCATGATTCACATCTACAGCTAGACAATTACAGAATCAGGGGAGCTAGACCTGGCAAACCGGACCTGTTTTCAAATTGGGCAATCTTACTCTGTCACCGTCTGAGGATGTCAAAATCAAACGTGGGAATCGTAAGGTGCAGCTCGACAGACAGAACAGGAAAGATTATGAAGGTGGAAATTTATCAAATTGATTAGATCATTATTATCCTCATTGGATAATCTTTTGTGTAGCAATGGCATTACAAATAAATAACACTGTAGTCCAACCATTTTGACACAACAATTACTGGATATTAAAAATTTACCTTCATATAAGTATTCAGTTCTTTTGTCAGAATCCGGGAAAATATATTCCAGTGAAACACTGGCTTGTATACAAGGTTTTGAAAATTTTGCAAGATTGTTCTTAAATTGACAAGTGATGTCCCTTGTGGACTGGTAAAGCATTTTGTAATGAAAGCATTACAAAGTTCAATGTATTGAATGTGTTCACATATTGCTTTGGGCTTAAGGATCTAGTGTATGAATGTAAATGAAATACAAGGTTTCTAAGAGTTACGTCCAACTTTTGTTCAGGTTAGCCAGCGACCGGTCCTTAATTATGGGCAACTTTGAGATTAGTTTTGCCAGGTATTTCGTCAAATCTGCTTACACAACATTAAGCAATCATTTTAGATAATATACACAGAGCATCTGCAGCCACTCTTAGAAGTCCATGCTGGGACATAATTAACTGAATTTTCTTGTGATGAAGGTCATTTGAAAACATTGCGAGTGTGACAAAGTGATGCATGCAAATCAGATTAAGAGCCAACTCATTTTTTTAAATTGAATTTTGAAAGCTTGGGTGGAAAAAAAATGAATAACATTTTATAAACTAAAAAAAAAAAATCAGGTCTGCAACGCCCTGTTGCAGTAATGAAAAACAGTCTCGCGGAACAGGTTTTTCTTTTTTTGTAACTGTTGAGTCAAGTGATGCAACGTTAGAGTCCACGTAATTTAATTATTTTCTCGTGAGCCTAAATACAAGCACGAACAAGATGGCTGAACCAGTGAAATTCATGAAAAGGAAGACGAAGTACCCGGAGCCGATCCATATGTAGCCTACTGAGGCCGTCAGCCTCCTACACCTGACGTGAGTCAGATCCTTTAACCATTAAAACACCAGCAAGTTCGTGAAGGTTGCCGACCATTTTAAAAAGAGATGCATATTTTCAAAAACCATGCGTTCACACTTACAGAAGCACTTCGGTATGATCGTGTATGTTCGTAAGTGACGGGTTTAATAGCAAATTCTCCAATATTCAAGAATGTTTTTCAAATTTTAGGGACGTCCAAAGACTATTTAAAAGCGTATATTTCACCCATGGTCCGTGGTTGTTGTTGTTGTAATGCAACTGTAATGACATCATCAAAAGGGGTTCAACTCGATCAAATGATGAGCATAATGCCGCAATAGTCATAATTTTATTATTACAGTACCTTTAATTAGATTCCCCTCCTCCAACTTCAATTAAAGTATGAACAGATGGCTGCAATAAAGACAAACCGATAACGTGAAAGGCAAACTCCCCACGCGCTTCTCCCGCCGTAATAAACACGGCCCTGTCAATTCCAAGACCACGGTATACCTACAGCCAATGAGCGCAGAGCACTAAAGCATAACAATAACAGTCATGGAACAGGGGGTCGAACGCAGAGGTTGCAGGTTTGATTCCCAGATGGGGGGAAATTGCCATGGACCCCCCTCCCGCAGTCTCCCTGCGCTAACTGCTTCAGTAAATTTCCAGCTGGATAAATAAGACAGCGTGTGAAATAAAACAGAATATATTAAATGGTGCCTAAATGTAAACGCAGAAGTATGGCAATGAGTGGAATCAGGGGGAAAAAAACTCCCACGATTGTGTGTGTGTGTGTGTACTGGGACGGGCGTAGCCGCGAGGGTAATTTTAAATGATCCGTTGGCTCGGGACGCCGCCGAGGCATGTTCAGGCCGGTCGCTCCCGTGTTTTCGGTTTTCGCTTTATTTCAGCGCTTTCATCTAATACCGGTTCTGACACGGAGATCACCTGCCGCCTCACACCTGAGACATCGACTGAGAGCGAATGCTTGAAGTTACCGCCAGGCTTAATTTAGATCAGGGGTCTCCTGGAGTGTACTGCAGGGGTTAATCTGCACCAATTACCCAGTTAGTCAATCAACTGCAAGCCAATCGCCTGCCACACACCAACGCTGTATTAACAGTAGATTAGAGCAATTTCTGTGAGTAATCGGACAATAACAGATCAGATCTGCAGAGGGTTTGAGCAAGATATGAGTCTAAACGTAGCTCAATTACAGGAACAACTCAGGTTTATTCGGGCATGGCTTTGAGGTTTTATTCATACATTTCAAAATATACCACACACAATTTTTAAGTGCTGTACGTTTTCCTTGAACTGTCTCTTAAAAAATGGACACCAGTTCAAAAAAAGAGAAAATCCTAATTCAAATACAGACCAAAAAAAAAAAAAAAATCTTTATAAATACAAATTCTGTACATAACAAAAAAAAATGATAATGCTCATTATAAAAACGCTACAGAAAACTAAACATCCTGTACCACTAACCTTCAAAATTTAAGCCAACACACACGCGCACACATTTTCTCATATGTCAGTAATGGTAGTCTCAAGCCACCATATTATGGTGAGCAGGACAGGGAAATGCACCCAAACACAAATAAGGTTTATATACCTTACGGGACAAGACGCTGAATAAGGATTATTTATTTTATATTCACCTTACGGGACACTGGGTATTCAATTAGTATTTAGGTTTTACATAAAACCGGGCCATTAGATAAGGTTGTTATACACCTTCCAGGACAGTGCATGGAAGAGATTCTGTAAGTTATGGCACATGACATTAAGGTTTCAATACCTTACAGGAAAGGGCAGCAAATAAGTTAAAAAAATTTTTTTTTTTTTTTAATCTACTTTATAGGGTAGGGAACTGAATATGGCATAGACATGACTTTATATATCTTACAGGACAGGGCATAGAAGGGCCTTTATCCAGCTTACGGGACAGGTTCAGTGAATAACGTTTTATGCATCTTACAGGGTAGAGCTGGGGTTCAACCAGAGTCCCTCCCAAAACCCAATGGGGTTCGAGCATGGTCCACTGGCTTCTCTATGAAAGTTCAGCCAGAAGTCAGGTGACCCTCTACTGACCAATGAACGGGATCCATTTCCTGAAAGGGCTTCAGTGCAGTCTCACCTTCAAATACAAAAACTTTTTAAAAATATAAAATGTATCCTGCAGAAAAAACACTCACTTAAATTGACCCCATGTCTCTCAGACGCCCCCCCCCCCCAACCCTTACATTTTTTCCCACAAAAATATCAATGTATATAAAATTAGTGGTAAAAAATTATGAATTCCATATATTCTAGTAAAAATATATGTACAAAACCATCCCTATCATTCCTGCAAAAATACAAAAGTTGAAACTACATAAACCTAGCTGCCACATTACAGAAATGGGTGTTACCTCTAAAGTCACACACACACACACACACCCCACCCGTTAATTACAAGGTGCACGCACACACACACACACATTTGTAATGCCCAGTAAAGATGCATCATCCGCTGGCAAATGACCAATGGCAGCAGGACCACAGACACCTGTTGCCATGGCAACTGCGTCACATGACCGCAGACAAAGTCGCACATACGAGGTGCTTTCCAAGTTAACTTGAAATGCTGGCCAATGGAGATTAGCTCTGGCTCCACCGCCTTTCTCTACAGGTGTAAGGTACGATCCCACGGAATTCACATTCATGAATCCCAGCTCTTAGACCCAGTGTGTTCATGTAGGCTGAACGGGTCCGTCTAAACGAACTAGGACAAATGGCTCCCTCTAGTGGTGGAAGTACAGTACAACCATGTAGCTTTGGAAAGATGTACAAAATTCCTGAGTTCTTAAACCCCCCCACCCCCCAGAGTCATACCCAAAACCCTCTTGAGGGTTAAAAGCACCTATGACTCCCCAATTCCAGTCAGTTTTTTTTTTTTTTTTTTGGCGTGCGTCATACCTCGATAAACATTACAACACCTACTGAGAGATGACTCCATAAAATATTTGGAAATGACGATTCGGCAGGACTTCTACAGAAAAGGGGGAAGGTAGACTTCCCGGGCATTTATCCGCCGAGCACCAAGGTGGCGTTTCTCCACGCCCAAGACATCCTGCAACACCCAAGACATCTTCTTTATAAAAAAAAAAAAAATTAAAAAAAGGTTTCGCCAGGCAGAAGCCGTCCCAGCATGCCGCGGTGGTGTCTCGCCAATCCCCGCCGGGCAGGAAGCCGCGGAGGGGAAAGCGGAGGAACCACAGGAGGGTGGGGGCCAAACCCACCGCGTGGCATCCAAAAAACCGACGCAACAGGCTCAGTTAATGAGCACCGGAGGTACTGATAAAACCCCACCCCACAGGATTTCACTGCGGCCGCACATGTTATGTTAAAAGAAAAAAACAAACAAAAACAAAACTGAGGTACTAAAAAAGGGGGAGAGGGGGGGAACCCCTGGAGAGGAGGAAAAAGGGAGTGTGTGGGTCCCCCCCCCCCACCCAGATTTAGCCCCCATTCGGGGTAGCGTTAAGGGTGGGGTGTGTCTCAGCTCTTGAGCAGGTCGCCCAGGTCGTAGGTGTCGAAGAAGTCCGAGACGCCCTCGCCGTCCTCCAGGCTCCACAGGTAGTCGTCGTGGTCGAGGGGCGGGGAGAAGCTCACGAAGGGGGCGGCGGCCTCGGGCGCGAAGGCGGAGCCCGGCAGCTGGTCCTCGGTGATCTGGAGCAGGCTCGGCGGGAGGCCCAAAATCCCCTCCACGTCCAGCAGGGGGCGCGAGGGTTCCACGGCCGCAGCCTCTGCCCCAGCGGGCCGCGGGATCTCAGCTGGGGGGGGGTGGGGGTGGTTAGAGGGGGGGGTGGGTGGGTGAATACAAATTATCTGCAGTTTTCTCCTTTTTTTTTTTATTTAGTTTTTTAAGCCATCTAATCCAAGAGTACACCCTGGCAGAAGAACACCTCACTGGACCTTCGAACAACGCAGTTTTCGTTACGTCAACTGGCCAAGGAACAGACACCTTAACGGTCTGCTCAGCAAAATGGTTGGCCACATTTGATTTCGAAGCCATCTAGCAGAAAGGGGGGGGGGACAGGCCACTTAAAGGGTTAACAGACAATACCAATAAGGGGATGAGCATATGGGTACAGAAATGATCACTTTGCTAAGGACACTAACATTTTTATTTTTTGGCTCAAGGTTACTGCACTCAGTGGGTCCAAAACCTGGGCACCTTCCACTAGAGAGTTCCCACCTGGCAGGAACACTACCTGTACAGCACAGAAAGTGAGTATCTCATGGGATCATTAAAATTGTACACGGGATATTAGTCATCTAACAGGTGTAGGTCAGTGCTGTGTCCCAAAATGGGGTGGTGGAGGTGGAGGGGGGGTGCATACTTTCCAGGGGCTCCTGTTTGACGGCGTACTGGGGGCACTCTGCGGCGGGCTGGGGGGCCTCTTTTTTGGGCGTGGTCCCCTTGACCGGACTCCCGTCCTCCTGGCCCTCCTCGGGGCACAGGTACACCTCGATGGGCCCGTTCGTGCTCTTCAGGTAGATCTGCAGGCAGTCCTGCGCACAGGGGTTCAGGCGCACAGGTGTTCAGACGCGCAGGTGTTCAGACGCACAGGTGTTCAGACGCATAGGTGTTCAGACGCACAGGTGTTCAGACGCACAGGTGTTGTGCACACCTTCAGTTCATTTTTAACTCCGGTCAACGAGATCCGGTCTGGGTGCTGGATTTTGTTCCGACCAACAACCTCAGTTTGATTATCCAGACAGCTCCATAAACTAGGCTAGTTCACTCCCGTACCTGAACACAGACAGGACACACTCGCAGTCCGCGGCCGTAGCAGGTGCTTACACAAATTTCGGGTCAAGATTTAATAGAGCGAATGAAATAAATTAAGAGCGTAAATCGGTACATATCCTGAAATAGATCGGCCCTTGCAGTGTACCCCTGGGCTAACGGCTCCAGACACCCAAACACTTCGTTTCCATGGCCACTGTTTGAAATTAAAAACCAGAAAAAAAAAAACGAGCCGGCAATCCTACAACTGCCGGTAATGTTTAGATCAAAGCAGATTCCGATTCATAAAACTGCTCCAGCTCCTGCTGACACAGGCCCGCCCCCCCGCCCCGCCCCACCTCAGCCCCGCCCCGCCCCGCCCAGCCCCGCCCGCTCACCCCAGAAGACTCGGGCACTTCCAGTTTGGTTTCCGAGGGGGCCTTGACGGCGATGACCGTCTGGTCCTGCAGGCTGGCCACGGAGCGGATGTCCTGGTAGGTGACGTATCCCAGCGTGCATTGCGGTCAAGGAAAAAGAAGAAAAAAAAAAGCCACCTCACATCCCCAAAACCCCATCTCGAACCCTGAGGCACAGGGTTGACTTCTTTTTTTTTTTTACCTTCAAACCCAACATGCCAACATGCCACCCTGCACGTTTGGCTTGGTGAGAAGAATCAATCACTTTATCCCCCCTGATACATTTGCATTTTAAGGGATTTAAGCAGACGTTCTTCTCCAGAGAGGCATCAACACCTTTTACATTCCGTTACATACAGTCCAATTTACACGGCTGGATGTTCACTGAACCCATTCAGGGTAAGTACCTGACTTGAGGGAACAAATGGCAGTGCTACACTGCCATCCCACTCGACCAATCAAGTGCTGAGTATCGGACCAATCAAGTGTTGAGTATCGACCAATCAAGTGCTGAGTAACAATGAAAACCAACACAGCCTGTTGTTGTCCAGGACCAGCTGGGCCAACTCAAAATGCTCTCACAATGTTGCAGGAATGTTTTCTCATCGTTATGACATTGCCCCTATACGGTGACCACATTGTCAGAGCGTTTTGTGTTCGCTGGGAAGGTTGAGGATTTAATAACTGTGAATAATATTCACTCTGGCCCCACCCCCCACATAACCGCTCCCACAGTGGGCCGAGGCTCAGTGGCGCCGCCCTGCTGGAAGGATATCTCTGGTTGTGCTGGCTCTCGGTGAGGTGGCGCAGCTGGGCGGTGCTGGACTGGATGAGGTCGTCCAGCGACTTCTCCGCCCGCTCCAGGTCGCCCAGCTCCTTATTCAGAGCGCGGGCCCTCTCCGACCCGCCGGCCGAGCCCTCGAACACTCCGCCCACCCTGCGCACACGCATACACACAGACACACGCGCGCACACACACACAGACGCGCGCACGCACACACGCAGACGCAGGCACACACACAAACACATACATGCAAACATACGCGCACACACACACACAAATACACGCAAGCGCACACGCAAACATGCACACACACACACGGACACACGCAAACAGACACAGAAACAAACACAGATTTTAGACCAAAAATACAACAGAAAGACACAATTAAAAAAAAAACGCTAAATAATAATTCAGCGCAAATTCCGAGGAACATCATGCCTCTGAACATGAGTAGAGAGCCAAGATTCCCCCCCCCCCAATCCCCCCAAATCCCCCCCACCCTGCTCCTCTCCAAACCCCACACACACACACACACACACGTGACTCACATCCACTGGATGTTGTTCTTGGACTTCTTGCGGATGAGCTGCACGCCCTCCAGCACGTTGGTGATGTCGTAGATGCGCCTCTTCTGCACCTCCAGCACCTCGGTGGCCCAGTTCAGGTCCAGCACCCCGTCGGCCGACTCGCTCAGCAGGCCCACAAACTTCTTGGTCAGGAGGCCCAGGGAGGTGTCGTAGCGCGTACGCTCCCCTGGGGACTTGGGGGCTGTTTCGGGGGTTTGGGGAGGGGGGGGGGGGGGGGGGGGGGGAGAGGGGCAGATGGGGTTACAATTAAGCACAAAAAACAAGTTTGAGGGAAATACAAGATGTGCTTTTAAAAAAAATGTAACTGATATTGCCCTTAAATTTCCTCTAGAGCATGGTTCCCCATGAAGCAAAGAGGGGATCGGGGTGCTGTTTTGGATGTTTGGGGAGGGGGGGCAGGGGTAGTTACAATTTACCTCAAATAGAGATTTGCAGAGAAATACAATATTTGCTTTAATAAGAAAAAAAAACAATATTGCTCTTAAATTCCCTCTAAAACATACTCTCCCTATGAAACACATAGAATGCCTCCTCAATTGAAACCATGGGGAGATGGTGTATTGCAGCCACGTCTGCCAAGATGGTTGGTAGATAAATCAAAAAAAGGCCATTGAAACTCTTTCCAGACAGCAGTTACTCTAACTCATTGTAAATCCCCATCGTAAGAGGATCCGAGCGTGGACGAGGCCCAGCATGCTACAGCTCTCCGTTTTAAAAAGTAAAGCGGGGTTCATATTTACAAACTGATTTACAAATGGCACAGATTACATTACATTACATTACAGGCATTTAGCAGACACTCTTATCCAGAGCGACTTACACAACTTTTTTACATAGCATTTTTACATTGTATCCATTTATACAGCTGGATATATTCTGAAGCAGCGTCCTACCCAGGAATTGAACCTATGACTTTTCGGTTACAAGCCCAGTTCCTTACCCACTGTGCTACACTGCCGCCCAGATACTGCAAGCTGAGGGGAATGAACTGTACATTAGAAAGCAACGGCCTCCACCACCCCCCCATCGACCCCCCCATTGCCCCACGCACCCCAGTCGGTATACTCACTCTTGGGGCTGGGGACCCTGACCACAGCTGCACACCCCTTTCCTTTGGGGGTACGGAAGTCGGGCAGGTACAGGGGGTCCTCGAGATCCAGCTTCCTCTTGGCCTGGGGGGGTAAAAGGAAGGGGGGGGGACAGGTGAGCCTGGAGCACAGTGCTTAATATCAACCCCCACCCCCCCCACAACCCTCCCAACCGTACTTTCAAAAGACTACATCACCTGCCCACATTCACACTCCCTTTTAACTCACCGCACAGAGAGTGTCAATTCCCTGGAGACAATGGCAGACACCGGCCCCACCCACCCCATATAATAAACTGCTAATTCACTTTCACAAGGGTAGAGAACCTCACCACCCACCATGTCTCTCCCCCCCCACCCCCTCCCCCTCCAATAAAAAACACAGGGAGGTCAGGAACGAACAGCAAATCTGTAACAAAGGACACAGACACACACACCCACACTACTCAGAACCTGAAGGCTGTGCATCCTTTAAAGCTAGTGGTAACCATCCCTGTTCCTGGAGATCCACCGTCCAGTAAGTTTTCATTTCAACCCTAAATTTGCACACCTGACTGCCAGTTAGCAGCTTAAGGAGATCTCTGGCAGGTGAAGGAGGTGAAACCCTACAGGACGGTAGACCTCCAGGAACAGGGTTGGTTCCCACTGCTTCAAGGTGTGAGATCACACGTGATTAGAATGCTCTTAACTGAACATTGTAATGCTGATGTCACAATCACTACTGGTAGCCGAGAGCAACATAGTTCTAGAACACTGATTTCAAATGCTTAATGTAAATTTGTAACTGTGGGTCACAGCGTCACATCCTGGGTGGGACAATTTGAATAAGCTGCCTATATTATTGAGGATACTATTGTGGGGAGGGGGGTGCTAACGATCTTTGGGGGTGGGGGGGGGGGGGGTCTGGAAGAGAGGTCGGCCTTAAAGGGCTTAATGCAAAGCTTGCTGCTACACACACACACACACACACACCCCCCTGTACTGCACTCCCTTGTTAGTGAGGTTAATTGGATTCCAGTCCCTCTTTTATTCAGCTACTCCACCCCCTGCTCGGGCGTAAATTCTGCCTAAAATGAGTGCTGTGTGCGAGACGCAGGGCCAGTTTAGCGCCTCATTAACTACAACCCCCTTCCCTCTCCCCCTCCTCCTCCCCTCCATAACACAAAACAGGCGGGAAGGGGGGGGGGGGCTTTCACCAAAGAGCAGACCCATGCAGCTGTGATGCTGAACAGCAGCCCCTCCCCTCCCGCCCCCAGCTTATTACCAACGACCTGCGACGACCACTAACAGCTGGAGGGTCACGACCGGTGCAGACTGCTCATTCAGGGCAGTGTGTGACTGGAGCCACAGCGGCCAGGAATGAAGAGCTGCCCCCTGGTGCTGGGGAGGGGACACAACGCGCATACGCGTGCCACACGCGTGTGCACACACCCGCGCCCACGCAAACACACGCATGTGTGTAAATACACACTGCGCACGCAAGTGCAGGCTTTCATCCACGCACGCACATGCACACATTCGAACCAAGCTGTTTTACTTCAGGCTCAAGTGTTTATGACATAATTCCATATCTTCAAAAGCAAGCAATTCAGATTTTTAAAAAACAATAAAAGGAGAAACCGATAAACGGAAGGAAGAAACTAATTAAGTCGGCAGCAGTGCCCTCAGAGTAGCACGAGAAGGCTCCTTCTGCATACTCCCACCAGCCCACTGGGGTGACATGCCCATGTGTGGCCACTAGGGGCCGCTTACGAGCAATTGGTCGCAGACCGTGAAGGCCGGCATTGTCCTCCACAGCCTCTCCACCTGTCAGGGACATCTGGGGCTGGCAGCAGCTGGTAGGAACAAGAGGCACAGCCACGACGGACGGCGGCAGTGGCGGCACGACTCCGCCCGTCTCACAGGGAACGTCCCGGTAACGGCGGTCACGTCAACCGACCCCCTCTGCGTTTAAAAATAACGATGCCAGCCTCCTGCTCCTCTCCTCCTGGATTCACACGTCTTACAGGACTGGGGTTCCAAGTAGGAGGTTGCAGGCATGAATCCCAAGGTGGAACGGCGTAATTGTACAGTTAAAATTAAAATTAACTGAACAATTACGGGGACCACCTAACTTATATTTGAGCCCAAGATACGGAAAACTACTCCAAATAGCATGGTCAAACTTCAGAAACAAGTTTAAGGACCTTCACCAGGTCAAATGATTTTTAAAGAATGCAAGTTTAGAATTATGAGAATCAACTTGGAAGCTGTCTGTTAGTGGCAGGCCAGATTCAAGCCCCCCCCCCCCCCACCCAAAATCTACCCAGCCCTCTGCAGCCAGCACTGCAGACGTTCTGCAGAAACCACAGAAGCAATTTTAACCCTTTCTGGTATGACATCACCAGATTAGATGATTAGAACATTCTTAACTGAACATTCTAATGCTGATGTCACTATCACTACTGGGGACTGAAAGCAATGGAGTTCCAGAACACTGACTTCAGTGTACAAAACTAAATATATAATATATAAATAACACTCCAAAAAATCTACTCTTCAAAAAGGCTAAAGACCGTCGGGCGCGGACACAAGCAAGCTCTCGCACACGCGTGTGCACACACCACTCGTGCAGTGTGCCTACTCATCTATGGAGAGGAAACATGTCAGAGATATAAACCAAAATGTTTCAGCATTTTTTTTTTTTTTTTTTTTTTTTTTTTTAAACAGGAAGTGATGGTTTTCAAACCCGGACCAGTCAGCTTCCTGTGAGTGCCCCCTTTTTCCATTCCAGGAGATAAACCCACATATGAACAGGGGGCCCCATCTTAGCATGCATAACCTGGAACAGTACATCCTAAAACTCCAATACAGATTAAATAAAACTGGAAAAAAATAAAATTTTAACCTGCTCAGTGCTGAAGTTCTCTCTTGCATCAGTTTTTGGCACATAATGTTGTGTTGCAGGTTTATGGACAGACTGCTAATCTGCCTGTGACAGTGATGACTGTACGGCTTCTTCTCATTGGTTACTCCTTAAAGTAGGCACCTTTTTTTTTAGGTCCCTCTGGATAACCTAATGCCCAAATGTTAACACACCCAAGGCCGCACCTGACACAGACCCAAAATTCAGCTCCTTGCCTCCCATCCTGGAGGTTAAACCGCTCTCTTTACAAACTGCCAAAAAACTCAGGACACCAAGGGAGGGAACCTGAACTGGTTCATTAAACACAACCGTTCGCTTGAACCAAGTGTCAATCACAGAGGGTGCAACAAATACCTTAAAACCAGGGCCCAGATTTGTAGAGCATCTCCCTGTCGGAGGGCTGATGTAGATTAACATCTCAATCTACTCATATCTGAACTTTACACATCATGAGGAAAAAAGGCAAGCCTGGCTGTGGTTCAGGGCCTGTATTCATAAAGTAGTAGTTACAGTAGATTACCAGGAACAGGGATTGGGCAGCCCTGATCTAGCTGCTGAATGAGGTGTGCTTGGTTAGGTTCAGAGTGAAACCCTGCAGGACAGGAGATCTCCAGGAACAGGGTTGGGAACCACCGTTATAAAGCATTTGGAAGTGGAAGTGCTGATCCAGGATCAGTCTGGGCTTAAGCAAGGCCTGATTTTACCTTTTTACCTCATGATCGGAGGAAATGAAAATCTGATTAAATCTGATCCTCCATCACCAAAATGCTTCATGGATTCAGAAACTGATCTGGAATCAGTTTTGTCCTTTCAATTGACAATTGATTAGGTCAGGATATGATCAGCACTACGTCTCAGATTCTTTATGAATACAGGAAACGGCTGTGCTGTGCATTTCTAGATGTTAGCACAGGGCCCTGTTGCATTAAAGGTCCAGTTCCCTCACCATTTACCACACTTCTACCAGTGCAGTAGCAAAGTAAAGGCCAAGTTGGACACAAACCCATTCACTTCAGGACACACACATGCACCCATCTCTCCCTCTCCCCCTCCCCCTCCCCCTCCCCCCCCGGCTCCATTTCGGGTGGATTGGGAGGGACCTCCCCGCCCTAATTTCACACATCTATCTTCAGAGAAAATTTAGACACTTTCCTGTTCTCCTCCCCCATCCTGTGTGACACACCCTTGCATTCATTATGAAACCATAGAGGAGACTTGGCACGCTTCTTTACTTATCTTTACTCATACCTGGTCAACATCCAAACTTCGGAGACTGAGTGAAATGCTTCAAAGGCTCGGGGAGGGCAATCAGCACTGTTACCTATTGTGTATTAAGACAGCCAATCAACAGCAAGGCTTCCATGTGATTGACAAACTCATCACATAGAAGCTCTACAACCTTGCTGATGATTGGCTGCCTTACCAACACCCAAAAACCCTTCCCCATACCTGTGGCAGTCCCAATGGAGGGGGGAAGGGGGGGGGCATTGGTACATCATGACAATACAAAAAACAAACACAGAAGAAACTGAGGGACTGTTTTGGGGGCTTTGAAATACAAGGGCTGCAGTCAGCCTCAGTCCCCCCCCCCCCCACCTCAAAATGCCTGCGAGCAGAAGCAGGACGTTTTTTTTATGCGAAGACATTAAAGAGGCCAGCAGGAATCCTCCTTAAGCACAAAAACAAACTGGCCCGCCATCAGTCCACCACGATGGAGGACAGCCAGCCCAAGGCAGTCAACGCAGGGGCTCCACTGGGGCTGGGGCTTGGGATTATGGGTAATTTTCGGGTTCTGGATCAAACTCATCGCCTCTTTAAAGAAGGGCAACACCAAAAACCTACAAGTTAACAAGCTGTCCCCTGCAGTTTATTTGGTGTGTACCCATGGGGTGGGGTGGGGTGGGGTGGGGTGGGCGGTGGGGGGTTTACAAGCTAAGACCAACACACGAGGAGAGCCAACCTTGTGTGTTAGAAATCACTGCTGAAGAACCAGACCAGTGCAAACTTCCGACAAGTTTAAACACTAATAGCTGTGTCACAGATCACTCCAATGCCACCACACACACACACACACACAGACCGACACACAAACAAGCACACACATGCCTTTTCCTTAGTAGTAGCTAATCATATATTCCACAGTTAAGACAAGATTCTCTCCAACATTCCAAACCAAACGCTGCTCATTTCCCAACCACACAGTTAGGCCACCTGTTGAGTTAGCAACACCCCCATGCCCTTCTGGACTGTGTCGCAAGAAAAAAGTTTGCGGCTGATTTTTCTTCTTGAGGAAATTACCCTTTTCCTTCCAGTCACGTTACATTACGGAATTCAGTCAACACTCTTATCCACAGCGACTCACCGATTCTTCTGTTACAATTAATTTATACAGCTGGACCTACAAAGCAGTTTGGCTCTAACTGGCAACTTTACAACAGCAGTACCCAAGCTGGGAACTGAACCCACAACCTTTGAGATACAATTCCAGTTCCTTAACCTCCACACTGCACAGCTCTCAAAACCTAGGCCTTACGTATATGTGGGCCTAATGAACGAACGAATCAATGGATTTTTGACAATTTAAAAACAAGATTTCATAAGACTGCATAGCAGACAGCAATCCTTCAAAAAATTCCCAAGGATAGAAACACAAGGAAGGCAGCAGGCTTATTTCCACTGTGCTCCTCTAACAAAGAGCAGCAGAATCTCTCTTATCTATAAGCAAATAGGACATTCAAATTTTTTAAGTAAAACAAATCCCCCCCCCCGCCCCCCAATTAAAGTTAAAGGGACAACCTAGCTTTGTTCTGAAGCTCACTTTGTTGTTTTTCCCATTAGAAGTTCATCAGATTTTAAACATCTTAAATGAACACTGAATAGTAAAGGAGGGAAAAAAAAGAAAAAAAAAACTAGGCCAATTACTACAACGACATCATTCACTTAGCACCGGCTTGACAAACCTAGTAGATAAGACCCTGCAATTTCATTTCATTTTTTAAAATTTTTTTACAGTTGGTCAAGACTCTTGCCCCTACAGGGATAATCAAAAGGCCACCGGTAGGCTAATGGTAGACTCAGCGAGCAACACCAGGATTTCACAAGTCGAGCAGAGTCAGGTCTCGTGACTGAGAAAATGCAAGGAGAAATGCATCAGACCGTTAACCGCCCCGCCCAGTAATGAATGCATTAGGGAGGAAGAGGAAGACTACTACCCACATTTGGACTTTCTAAAAACAGTGACCCTGGCCAGGGCCAAGTGGAGGGGGAGAATGCAATCTCACTTCCCTTTCAGCCTTTCTGCTCCAGTCACCTGACTACAGTAAACAATAAAAAAAAATTTTTTTAAAAAGACTAGAAATTATTTTGCCTCCTCAAGCACAAAATTTCTCATCCACTTCCCCTAGTATTTGATAAAAAATCAACAAACAGGAAAGGACAGATTCCACAGCTCTATCAAAGACTCGATTTCTAGTATTCACAGACACCAATAACAAAAATAAGTTTTACTGTAGTATTCAGTGCTGTTAAAAACCTTTTATATTAATTATTATTATATTATTCCAGGAGTCAGCCTTTTCCAGAATTAGCCGAGATAAACTGCCACTGCTCCAGTACAGAGAGATTTAGTACCAGCCTATCATGCTGACAGGAGACCCTCTTCTTCACTAGGATCAAGTGACCAGGTCAGGGGTGATTACTGACTGTTGACCCCCCGCCCCTCCATGGAAGGACGAGGGCAGGTTGGACTGGTCAACAAGGTTTTAAGTCCCAACAGGTGCGCGCTGATGCCAGAGAGGGAGATAGATGAAAACATGGAAAAAATCTCCAGAGAAGGAACCAATATAACTCACAGCTGCCCTTCTCCCCCCGTCCATGTATGTCACTGGACAGAAAGTTCTCTTTATAAAAATAATAAAAAATTAAAAAAAAGAAATCAAATACTTGGCATCTACTGCAACGTCTTCATACACAACCGGGGATAAATTGTACAAATGTGTGCACGCGTATCAAGGTGCGGCATTTAGGAGAGGGCCACGCTAAGGCCTACCCATTCATTAAAGCAAGAACAAGCAACACCGGAATGTTCTGTTCTGGCGGCCCACGCGCCCCTCCTCCCACTTCTGCTAGTCGTTTCTTCCACCCCCCCATTTGACGCACATCATGTTGTTACTGTTGGCCTTCCAACACCCCCCCCCCCCCCCCACACTGAACCGACCCCCTCATCCACCCCCCTCTCCATTTTTACCCCCCAGAACGTCTGCAACAGCTGGGATGCGCGCGGGCTGTCTCGAGCTGGTAAACGCATTACACTTGAGGAGAGGGGACAAAAAAATCCTCCCCCAAAACACGTTGCCAAGCAATGCATGGGGCATATTAATGCATATATATTTTTATTATTTTATTTTTTAAAACATGCAATTAATTCTTAGCAGCGTACTTCGCGTACCATGATACAAAGCAATACGGAATATGACAAGTTACAGGAGAACAAACCACAAGAGTGCAACATAGCGCTTGCGGGTTATCAATGAAATGTCCAATTTATCAGATTCAAAGAGAACGTTTCGCGGCAATACACAACAAAGCAACATTTCAAACCGCTGTAAAGTAGGGCTTTATCGAGTGCACTGGTAACACTACAAGCATAAAATTGGCATGCTACTGAAATATGCTTAGCTGCCAACTGCTACAAGAGACCATTGCGCTAACGTTAATGCATTTGCAATACCTAGTCAACACAAACACGTAAGAATGTAAACGTACAAATTATCCGATTCATGTAACCGCAGTCTTACCGGCAGTCTCCCCGATGAAGATCTGATGGGTTTCGCTTCGGGTCCGTGAGGGGTTGCATAGAGACAGTTGACTCGCTGATCCGCGACTGTAGTGTTGCAAATTTGCGTGAAGTAGCCAGCCGGCACGGAGTTGATATGCGGGGTAGAGAGTCCAGTATTGAAAAACTCCGTGTGCACTCCAGCTAGAAGTTTCTTCTGCGAGCTCGACCCCGACAACGCCACAGTACTTCTGGCAGAAGCCGGACCTTTGGGTAACCGCATCATTTTGTGCTACCTAGCTAGCCTCGGGCTTGATCGGAAGGGTTCGCTTGCAAAGCAGTGTTTTAAAAAAATAATAAAAAATAAAAAATACAATCCCGCACTACTGCAGTAAGTGGACACGGTATCAACTCTTCAGGGCGTGCAAGCCACAATTCAGTAGGCAGAATAGTGCTTGATCAACTGCACAGATATATGGCTTGCTTTTGCTTACTGGTTGGCTGGCTAGCTAGCTAGCCAGCTAATCACAAAGGGTGATTATCAAAAGTTTGCTTCCTCTTATTCCACCTTTCAAACAAGTGCAAAAAAATTAAAAATGCACAAATGCACGCGCCAGATATGCATAAAATAGTAGCTGTGTTGCTTCCGACGTAGATATTAGCTAGCTAAACAAATGCAAACAGTAGGGTTATCAGCGACTACTTCAACAAAGTGCAAAGGAATAATGTTACTTATTTTTTGTAATAAAATCGACATCGATTTGTATCAATACTCATATACCCAGAATCGGGAGAGTCTGTTTGTAAAGCCTTGAAAACCAAGATCAATTAAAAAGGTCCGTATTTAAAAGGATGCTTTGGATTTTTGTTACGGGTCAAACAAAATACCTCGCAAAGTCCCCGCAACAGCGAAATTGCTCAGCTTTTAGGAGTCCAGTTAGCCTCAGAACTTGTTTTAGCGCCAAACCGCGTCCCGCGAAATTTGGATCTCCCGCGGTTGGAACTAGATTTTGATTGGCCAAGAGCCGTGCGCCATCGTTCCTTTTCGTAGATATTTGCATAATACTGTTAAAGCCGGGCGTGCCTCCTCTTAAAGAGACAGGAATTCAAAATATGCCGTGTTTTTAAAGTTTAAAAAAGAGAAACCTCCAGCAACCTAACGTAAATCTAGCTTTTAGATGCACAAATATAGAAATCCCTCGGAAGTTAACGAGTGAAAAGAAACGCTAAACACTGTATTGGATTCTTTCTGAGTTCAGTCTTTCTGCTTGACCTAATTTTAAATATCCCGGGTGGGGGGCCTGTAAAATTAGCCTAAAGCCACTCCACATTCCCCTTGTTTAGTTTAACAATAAATTTTCCTATTTGACATATCTTTAATAAGCAATTTACAAATAAAAGAAAAAAGACACGGTAAACACACAATTTATTACATTATGAAAAAGTATATCTGAGCAATTTAAATTAAGCAGCACGAACACATTTAATACACCGAACTGTACAAGAGCATAAGGTTGTTGTTTTTTTGTTGTTGACAGATTAACTTCATTCACCTTTATTGCTCTCCCTCCGCAGAATTACACACTCATTTTCATCCAATTCTCGTCATTATTCCAAAATATTAATTGCCTTTCACTGCTAAATAGACTCTGATATAGTGAACTACATTTAACTTTATCGGAGTACATTTTTATGTAATACGGACTCACTTGATTTCAACATACACATACATTACACATACTACCATTTACCGAACCGTCAACGCAGATCTCTACCGAGGCTATTCCCATAAACCACCCCACGGAAACCAAGCCACATTAACCTCCTCTCCATACGCTGCACCCCAGATCGGTGAAGCTATTTCGTTTTGCGGGTTTTGAGTGAATGTACTTTGCATGGCTGGATAGGCTAGCCCACGTCCAGCGGAAGAGCGAGCGGGCGGCAAGGCTAGGCTAGGCCAGCACGGGACAGTTAAACAGGAACTGCAGCGTCACATCGGCATGTGCGTACTTGCGCCTATTAGTGACAGTTATGATTGCGTTGGTGGTGTTTAACCGGTGCTCTGACCCCATTAGTCGTGATAGTCTTGTTTACAAACGCAAACAGTACAGGTCGCTTCGCGCTCTCTTACTTCCAAACGCACGAGCGTTCGTCTCAATGCAAAATCAGAAACCTGTCCGAAGACACAGCGCTGCTCGTGAGCATCTCAGCTGTAAGAAATAGAACCACAGCAACTGCTTTTTTTGTTGTTGTATTTTCTGAAGAATTTGCCCGAGGACCTGAATACCTACACTTAAAGCATCCGAAGAAAGGGGTAATTGGGCAACATTAAGAACAAAGTAGGGTGTGTTCCTTAAAAATTTACTTGCTAATTGACTTAGAGCTAACAGTGTAAACCGTGAAGTGGGCACGGGGAAAACAATTTGTCCTGGAAATAGCTTGATCCCTGACCCCATTCACTGCAGACTTTTGGTGAAACAGAGTAAAGTGAACGTGTCTCCTCAACGTGGAATGAGACAGATAACAGATACGTGTCACTCCAATGCTTTGAATTTCAGGAAATTGAGAATTTAAAAATAGAACCATTATAGGGCTGTTTGAGATTTAAGGTGTGGTGAGTGGTTTTGTCAATTAATTCAGTTCAGTTAAATTTAAATTTTATTTATATATGACATTTTACACGCACTGTCAAGAAGATTAAATACCAGCAACCTGAGATAATCTGCAGTGAGGCTGCACAGATACAAATAATTCAAATGTATTTCCGCTGGTCTCCTTGATATAATTAATCACTTTTTCAGTTTAATATTTATTTTTTTCCTTCAATTTTAATACACTGCAGTATATTTAAATAAGGGCCTTTTATGGAGACACTATCACAAAGACGCTTTACAGAAAAATAGGACAATCGGGAAAAGACCAAAAATCCAGCAAGTGAGGTTAAATGTTTTCATTCATTCATTCATTCATTCATTTTGGAGTGGGTGGGGGGGGGGGGGCGGGGATTGCAACAACCTTAACTAGACGAGGTGGCCTGCCCAGCCATGATGATTATGTGTCATGCAGATTCCCCATTACATTACATTACATTAGAGGCATTTAGCAGACGCTCTTATCCAGAGCGACTTACACAACTTTTTACATAGCATTTTACATTGTATCCATTTATACAGCTGGATATATACTGAAGCAATGCAGGTTAAGTACCTTGCTCAAGGGTACAACGGCAGTGTACTTACCCGGGAATCGAACCTGCGACCTTTCGGTTACAAGTCTAGTTCCTTACCCACTGTGCTACACTCCGTCCATTACCTCGCTATCACCACCTATCACCTATCTTTAGCGATTGATACCGGGCCAGCCAGCGGAGGATGGGCTTTCCCTCTATAGCTGGGCTTCTTCTCTATGAAGAGGGTGTAATGGTAGGTAAATGGACTGCATTTATATAGCGCTTTTATCCAAAGCGCTTTACAATTGATGCCTCTCATTCACCAGAGCAGTCAGGGGTTAGGTGTCTTGCTCAGGGACACTTCGACACGCCCAGGGCGGGGATCGAACCGGCAACCCTCCGACGGCCAGACAACCGCTTTTAACCTCCTGAGCTATGTCGCCCCTTGTGTAATTCTCTGGGTTACATTACATTACAGGCATTTACCAGACACTTTTATTCAGAGCGATTTACACAACTTTTTACATAGCATATTACATTGCATCCATTTATACAGCTGGATATATGCTGAAGCAATGAACCAGTCACCTTTAGATTACAAGACCAGTTCCTTACCCATTATGCTCTTAATGGGGCAGTGTTAAGAATTAAATGTCTCAGCCACCTACTGCAAAGACTTAATTTAGGAAAGCAATTTAGGTTTTCTGACTGAAGTTCTGTACTATTTCCCGGGTTAACTCATTCAAACAGCTGCACAGGAGGGATAGCGCCATCTGTGTAGCTGGATCAAAGCCAGCGGTGCCAGGCCAGAAGCACCCAAACACACCGCAGGAGCACTAGCTCTGTCCGAGAGGTTCACCTCAAACTGTGAAATTGCTGAGTCACTCTGAACGTGCTGCCTCATTCGCCCAGCTCTTGGTGGCTGCAACAGCAGGAAAACAGCTGTCATAAGAAGAAAAAAAAGAAAGAGAAAAGGAGTATCAACTCAGGCATACTATGTTCAGTTAATGACGTTGACATTACGGTGTTGGAAGGGCGATATTCTCGGGACGCCGCCCTCTGGTGGCCGAACAGCACAATGCGCCGATTACGTCATCAATTGGAGACGGCTGGATACTCAGATACTCGCGTGCCTTGTCACTCAGCTGTCAGACCATACAACTTCACTGGTCAGACCAAATCTAATGAACATCCCCAGAGCTGAATTAGAAGAATCGGCATTACATGCTGTTGCTGCTAGCAAACCACAGTGCTAGCAGTAGCAACGTATCTTATTACGGAAATTGAGCCAAAGATTCTGCGTTTATGACACTTTTTACATCTATAAAAAGGATGCAGGACATATCATGTTCTGTGATACCTTATTCTTTGCATCTGAGACATGTTCAAGACAAGTGGATGGCGGTGTAGTACAATGGATAGAGAACTGGGCTTGTAACCCAACGGTTGCAGGTTTAATTCCCAGGCAAGCCTGTTCAAAGTAATGACCGCCTTTGAGCAAGGTACTTTACCTGCATTGCTTCAGCACATACCCAGCAGTAAAAAAAAAAATACGCATTCTAGAATTAAAAAGTGAGTCACTCTGAATAAGTATCGTTAGCTATGGGTGTTATTGTGTGTCGTGTTTGGACAGGATCACTGAAATTGAAGACCGGGTTGTAAAAACATTCTTAGGTTTTCTTGTGTCATTCCTTAATCAACTGCTTCTTTTCACATTGCAGTCCACCAGTTCCTTGTGCAGCTTGTACTGGCGGACAATCCCCAAACCCCACCTGATGCGTTCAGACACCAGTGATATGCAGCAAATAATTGTTTGAAAATGACAACGATAGTGCAGTTCTGACTAATGGCACACCTATCTCTGGCCACATTTCATTACAAAACACTCACTTAGCAAACGCTCTTGTCCAGAGTGACATCACTGTACCAAAGAGATTCAAATCTCTTTGACTGTAGCCTACCTAAGGAATACTAACATCCAAAAAAGGCAGAGAGGCCCATTTAGAATCAGTAAGTGTGCCGTAAGTCAGACAAGTCAACGGTTAGTAGTTTAAGCAAATGTATGACTACACGGCTGAACCTATAACTTTGTTAGTGTCAACCACGGGTGACAGCACGCGAGTGCGTGGCGCGTGTCTGGGAGAAGCCAATTAAACGGCTTTCTCTATTGAGCTGAAACACGCGGGTATGTGTTTTTCACACTTTTCTTTTCCAGAAGCCTGCTAACAATGCTACTTTGCTAACTGTGGTGATTAATAACGTGTGACGTTGACGGGTGATTTTATTTATAACCTACTCATTGACTTTGTAACACCTCCAGCAGTTTTGGTTGGATCGCAGTTTACATTTGGGCCACGAGAGGGCACGCTTGTTTTAGAAACGACAGTTAATTGTGTCAGCCAGGGTCAGTTTATCGTAATTACACCAATGTTACTTATTAACTTGGCCTCCCTCCCACTGTCTTTTGCTATTGCAATTTATTTTAACATACTGGGTGATGCAACTGTAGCTTTTTTTTGGCGCTGGATTGTAACTTAGTAACAGAATGTAATGTAGGTATATGCATTGTTGCGTACGTGTAGAGCTGAAATGTTAAATATTGTAGCAATCTTGCAAAGGTAATTTTCACTTCGCGAAATTGTACATGTGTATTTACAGAGCATCGCAATGTCTGTGCAGATGTGTTGGGTGATATTTTATTTATAAACACTGGGTGTCGCTGCAACAGTAAAAATTAGCCTAAAGGCAGGGTGGACCTAGGCGTCTAAAGGCTACTACAGCTGGTATTTTAATTCGCGAGATCTTATTCTTGTAGCCTACTGAACAGCGATTGTAATAAATATCGACATCTCTTCGCACAGGACAATTCGGAAAGTGCTGTAGCCTAACCGTAAAATTAAACATTAGCCAGCTCTGACACTTTTCTAAAAATAAATAAATAAATAAAAAATAAAAGAAAGAAAAAAAAGTCCATCCTTCAGATTCATCAAACACGTTACATGCGCGATTATTGCAAAACACGCTTGTGATGAATGGACAGCAATTCTCCCTAATTTATTTTCAAAAGATGTTCAAAGGACATTTAACTACAGGGTTTAAAATGTTTTTTTATAAACCTGGCGCCAGCATTATTACTGATTCACAAAGAGTGGTCGCCAGGATCTGTAACGAAGATCCTCAGGAATTCGAATGAATCACAGCCAGGACTCCACTTGTTTCAAACGTACGTTTTCGCCAATCTGAGAGCGGTTAATTTGCCTCGCTGCGAACAGAGAACGGGTGAAATACATTTGGTGGCAGGTCGAGCGGGAAACGGGTTAAGATGAGACCGGAATGCCTCCGCTAGTTAAATGAAGTGAATTTCTGGGAGAGATTTGGGAGATTGTGGGGGCGGGAGAGACAGACTGGCCGGCGCCAGGCAACACCTGCGACGGGGAAAAGTTTTTTTTTTTTTTTTTGTGAATGCCGCAGGTGTGCTTATCGAATTTTGTCCCCCAAAAAACTTTAAAGAGGAAATCGTTTGGAGCGTGTTGCATAAAAGATTTATTCAAGTGTTAGATTGCACTGTTAAACGGCAGTTTATTCATTAATCTCGTTTGTCGCTTCAGTGGTTAATTTGTTTGGAACTATAGTCTAGGCTATCTATAGCCTACAATTCTAGGCCGTTACAAACCATCTTCTTAGTTACGAAGCAATTTGTTTGTGTAGGGGACCCGTTTTAACGTCCACTGTTAAAAAAACAAACAACGAAATAAAGGAAATGCACGGTCGCTTGGATTAGGCCTTTGGACAGAATCCCTGTCTGTAGCCAATGTATGCAGGAAGTGAGGTCACTTCGATCCGATCTTTACAGTAAATAACGAAAAGCAAAGTTCAAAGTTTGGTGGAGGAGCACAGCTGCCAGGTCAAAGGCAAAGCTTTTCAGCCATACATGCAAAGACAACACATTAATGAAAGGTGGGGGGAGGATTTCCATTTTTTTGTTTAATATTTATGCTTTTTTTGTTTTCAAAGTTTATGTTTCTATTATATAGATAGGCTATAATTAAATTCTCACTCAGCACATTGAGGATGGGTTTCAGAAACGACTGATGACAGGAGTCGTCTTCGTTGATCTGTCTGCCGCGTGTGACACTGTGAACCACCGCCTCCTCCTGAAAAATATCTTGCAGTTGACGAAAGACCTGGTGCTTAAAGACCTCATTGGAGCCCTCCTGAAAGATAGGCGCTTCTCTGTTATCTTGAATAACAAGCAAAGTCGCTGGCGACGCAACGGAATGGCTTACCCCAAGGTTGGCTCCACTACGATGTAACATCTACGCCAATGGTCAGCCAGTGGACCAGAATGCTGAGCGGTTCATTTACGCCGACGACCTCTGTGTAACATCCCAAGAGAGTACGTTTGAAGCGGTAGAAGCAAACCTCACCTCAGCCCTAGATGAGCTGCTCCTGTACTACGAGCGCAACCACCTACACGCCAGCCCTGCGAAGACTCGAGTCTGCTCGCTCCATCTCAGGAACCGCGAAGCCAACCGACCTCTTCTTAACATCAGATGGTCTGGAACGCCACTTGAGCACTGCACCCACCCTGTCTACCTCGGAGTAACCCTGGACCGCACTCTCTCCTATTCCTCTGCGGAGTACGCATGTCCTGTTTGGGAGAGATCAACCCACGCCAAGAAACCTGGCCCGGCGTTGAACAACACCCGCCGCCTGGTCACTGGTGGCTTGAGACCCACCAACACAAACAACCTGCACCTCCTCGCTGGCATTGTCCCAGCTGATATCAGACGGGAAGCTGCCAGTCGAGTCGAGATGACAAAGGCTATTAGTGATGGACGCCACCTCCTCCATGGACGTCAACCCCCGGCCCGACGACTGAAGTCAAGAAGAAGCTTCCTCAGCCATGTCGAGCTCCTAACTACATCCCGTGAAGAAACCAGACTCCAGCTCTGGATGGAAAAGCTTGAGAATGACCCCCCTCCAATTGACATGGGAATCCCCCTAGCTGAAGACCTCCCTCCTGGCTCAGAAGCACCATGGGTTCAGTGGAAGACACTCAACCGCCTGAGAACGAGAATGGGACAATCCAAAGCTGCTTTGGTCAAGTGGGGCTACAAGACTGACCCAACCACCTGTGAATGTGGAGAAGCAGATCGTACTATGGAGCACTGCCTTGTCTGCTCTCTACTACTCAAACCCTGCAGCTCAAAAGACCTTGCGTAGTTCAATAAAAATGCAAAGAACTGTGTAAAGAAATGGGAAACTGTCACATAGCCATCACGCTTCCAAGAAACGGAAAGGAGAAGTTAAATTCTATTTAAATTCTATGATTTTAGCTCACACAGGATGGTCTTCAGTGGGCCAGTGCTGGCCATGGGTCACATTTCGGGTTTTGGGTGCCTTGTTTTACAGGTCTCCGTGCTCCTGATATGTACACGTGGGCGGGACAGGGACCTTTGTTTTCAGGTCTGGGAAAGAGCACCATCTCTTGCCTTTGTTCTTCCCTGGTGAAAATGAGAGGGACACACAGCTATACTGGAAGTGCCTAGACTAATTTTGTCTGCCCCCGCCCCCCCCCCCCCTCCACTTGACCTGTGTCTGCTGCTGGGTGAACCCAAAACAGGATTACATTACGTTTAGTTGTCACGCTTACCCAGAACCACTTGCAAACGTGAAAGGAAAACAGGTGCATCGATGCGAGTCGCTCACGTAAGCAATGGTGACCTAGCTGTGGCCAAGAACACATCCAGGCCGGGGACAGTGCAGTTGCACTAATTTAGGTAACTATGTCGACCAGCTGTACAAAATAAGTAACTGTACCTTATTGAACCCGTGTTCAGCAGTTGTCTACGATCATGAAAATGCACTTCTTGTACATCGCTTTGGATAAAAGCGTCTGCCAAATCAATGTAATGTAATGACGTTAGAGGAAGATTAGGCGTGCTCCCCCGTCAAGATTGAAAGGCGCTATATAAATAGATTATTTTTGTAATTATTTTTGTTATTTAGTAGTAGTTGTCATCATATTAGTTTTAGTAGTAAGTGTAAGTAGTCCTAATCGTGGTTGTAATAACAGTAGAACTAATAGTGCTGATCGTGGAAATAGCAGTATCCATCCTTCCTCCATTTATCTAGACCTGGTTATCCTGGTCAGGGTCACAAGGCGTTCTGGAGCCTATCCCAGCATGCACTGGGCGAGAGGCAGGAATATACCCTGGACAGGCCACAAAATCTATTACAGGACACGGAATAGCGGTAGTAGTAATAGTCACAGTGGTAGTAGTAATAGTAGCAGCAGTAGTTGTGATGGCAGTAGTAGTAATAATAGTAGTTTGTTGTAGTACTAGCAGAAGTAGTAATAGCAGCAGTAATATAGTAGCAGTTAGTAATAGTAGTATTACCATGTACCCGGCTCATAATCTGTGCTGTATGACTGGCAAAAGCAGTGCAGTTCGGAGTGGTAAATCCCACTCACTTTAAAGAATTTTTTTCCCAAACCAATCACGTCACTGCAGTGTGACCTTAGACGAATCTAAGGTGATGGTGGCGCTTCAAACCGACAGTTCAACGTCGCTCAGGCGAATTTATAGAGAGTAGACATGCATTAAAAGTCACACTTCTGTCAGTTGCCCTCTGTGAATCTGAGCAGTGTCTTAAGCCTGCACGCTCCTGGCATTGCCCGCACGGTAAGCTGGCACACCCCTGGCATTACCCACACGGTTAGGTGGCATGGCCCTGGCATTACCCACATGGTTCGGTGGCATGGCCCTGGCATTACCCGCACGGTTAGGTGGAATGGCCCTGGCATTGCCCGTACGGTTAGCTGGCACGCCCCTGGCATTGCCCACACAGTAAGCTGGCACGCCCCTGGCATTGCCCACACAGTAAGCTGGCACGCCCCTGGCATTGCCCGCACGGTAAGCTGGCACGCCCCTGGCATTGCCCACACAGTAAGCTGGCACACCCCTGGCATTGCCCACACGGTTAGGTGGCACGGCCCTGGCATTGCCCACATGGTTAGGTGGCACGCCCCTGGCATTGCCTGCATGGTTAGGTGGCACACCCCTGGCATTGCCCGCATGGTTGGGTGGCATGGCCCTGGCATTGCCCGCACGGTTAGGTGTCACACCCCTGGCATTGCCCGCACGGTTAGGTGGCATGACCCTGGCATTGCCCACACAGTAAGCTGGCACACCCCTGGCATTACCCACACGGTTAGATGGCACACCCCTGGCATTGCCCGCACGGTTAGGTGGCATGGCCCTGAGGTCCCTCTAAGAGAGAGCCGGCCGTCTGAGTTTCCAAAAACTATTACTAAAATCCTTTTTGGAGAGAAAGCAGCAGGGGCTCCGTTACCGTGAGAACCCGCGGAAAAGCTTTCGAGCGCCTGAGACCTCCAGCGAACGCCCTGCCAAACCCCGGAACCGCCAGAAAGTGTATCTTTAAAAAAAAAACATTTTACATTTAAAACTCAACTCCGGAACCGCCAGGAGAGTCGCAGGGTCTCGGAAAACGGACCAGGCTCCTCCTACGCCGGGGCCAAATGGATCCGTGCCCCTCTTCTGCACCGTCTGTCTTTTACTTCCGGATCCCCCCCTGCATCCCATAATACTACAGACCGAGTGACCGATACAAGAATAATAAAAAAAATTTTTTTTTAAAACAAACAATGTATTCAGAAACTCAAGATGTAGAATATGTCCTTTCATTACGTAAGTCTGGCTGGTCTTGGGATTAGAGAATGGACCCTATCCCCTAATGAGGGTTTTTCATAAAAATTTTATTATAAAATTCTAACTTCTTTGCTGTTGATTACCAGTAGTGATTGTTACATCACCATTAGAATGCTGAAGAGTTAAGGACTAGCGCTATGTGGAAAAAACATTACAAGTTAAGTCCTCCTGCCTTGTTCTGAGGGATTTAAATGAGACCACAGAACAGAAAATGCCACTGCCATGGCAATCTTGCCGCCCCCCCCCCCCCTTATTCTGCAGGGTTGGAAGAGCCGTAGGAGGCAACCCAAACCCAGAGCTCAGAGTAGCGCTGGGAAGGTGATGGGGGGGGGGGGGGGGGTGCTGGTTTCTCTCACCTACCTGTAACCAGGTAAGACTCTCAACAGGTCAGCCCCACCCCGTGGGCAGTTCCACCCTGCTCTTTGGAGGAACACCTGTGTGTAATCCACACAGGTCTACACAGGTGTGTAACCTGGGGGGGCAGGCGGGTGGGGGGTGAGCCAGCGCTCCCTTTTGGATTTGTTTCTTTTAAAATGGGGTGATGAAATCCTGCCGAGTTCAGTTTCTGTTTCACTACACACACACACACACACACACACACGCTTTCAGAAATCCGAATAACAGGCACGCACGTCCAAAGTGCAAAGCATGTTTGTTCTCAGAATTCCCGAAAAAAAAAGGAGACGGAACGGGAGTGAGAAGGCCCGAGAGTGAATGAAACAAGCCTAAAAAACCTGAAACGCTACCTTAAAATTACCAGTCACCACTGCTCCATTCGAACATTTTATTAATATTATTATCATGTTGTAAAAAGGTACATGTAAAGCATACTTTTATAAAAAGTTTATAAAACTTGGCATTTCAACATCCGTCCGTGGAAATACACGATCCCCACAAACGCACACTATTAACTCTGTAATAGAGTTCAAATTATAATCCTCCCCCAATAACACCCCCCCCCCCACCTCCTCCCCACACCCAATCCCACCCAGCCCCCAAACCCATATATGTACAGAATCGCTTTGACCAGGGTGAACTGAATTCCTAAGCGTGTGAAAAAAAAAAATGAAACAAAAATGTAAGCCTTGAGAGACAGCGATGTGAAGACAAAACTGGAAAGTTCTTTTTTTGTAGGTGCCGAAGGGTGGGGGGGGGGGGGAGGAAGGAAATTTGGGGTGCGACAGAAAACACGCATTACTAAAAGTCCAAAAGATTTGGGGTAACCCTCCAAGAAATGCTTTTTTTTTTTAAAACTTGATGTATTACAACAGAAGAGGGGGAAGGGGCTTCATTAGTCCTTGAAAATTCTTCTGTACTTTGGTGCTGAAACGTCTGGTGCCCAGAGACTGACAGGCTGTGGGAAACGGAGGGAGGCTAACCGCTAATCTTGTATCTTCAACCCCACCTCCCTTTTTTTCCCAAATAGCCACCCCCCTCCTCCTCCTCCTCCTCCTCCTCCTCCTCCTCCTCCTGGTCTTTACCCAAAGTGAAGTGGAGCCATGTGTTCCCGCACCTGCAGAGAGAATAGGAAGGACGGGAGGGGGGGGGAACAAGGGGGGGGGGAAAAAGTCAGTTTTTAGCTCTCACTCTCTCCTTAAAGGCGGCTGGAGGGCAGACACGCAGACAGCCTGGCGCCTGGCGCCGCGAGGGGAACTTTCGTTAACCTCCAACTGATAACGAAAAAAAAGGAAAAAAGCACAGGATTTACTAATTGGCAGCCACCCGTGAGGACCAAAATGAATGGGCTTAAATTTAAGACCGTACGTTTTTAAAACTTTGAGAGGGGTTGCTTGTTTTTTAAAAAAGTAATTTAGACGCTCTCTGCACGAGAGAATACAGAGTTGAGGAAAGGACGCTGAACTCCGCTCAGCTCACTGAAATGCAGCGCGCGCTCGGGACGAATAGTACTTTTTTTTTTAACCAATTAACATTTCTGCGAAAAATACACGCTGGAGTTACAGGCATCGATTAGTCATCAGGTAGCATCTGTTCCTCTGGTTATATCACACGAAAATCTTCCAACAGCCACGTGGCATCATAATTCAACATTTGCAGATCTCTCTGGCGCGGGGATGTAACATATTTTGTTGACAGTACTTAAAACAGCAACAAACAAAACAAAAAACAAAACTCACCATTTAGTGAAGTAAAGCTCTTCTGCTAGTGACACAGCCCTCCGTCCTCTGCGAAATTACAGGTAATGTCGGATGCCTGTAATTAAAATGAGAAGGTTCACGTTTAGTGGTGACAGAAGTTCCACCGCATGTAGAACTATGCACGCCCACGGTGCAGCGGCATATGCGGGAGAGCATCTCCTGCTTCGCGAATGCACAGCGTGAGGCATGCGTGCACAAATCCACAAGACTCGTGAATGGGCTGCTAAAATGTAACCAGCAGCTTATACTTCAACTGCAAAAAGCAACGGTGCACAAGGAAGCGCCAGCACCACTGCCAACTGTAAATGTTTCAAGAGCCTGGCAACACACTGGCAAGATGCTGCTGCATCAATTTCCATGAAACCCACGCCTTTCACGCCCATTCCGGATGGCTAGGGTGAACCTCACCAACACCCTGCGCTACAGAACGGCTGACACGCTATCGGAGTACATGTGGAGCTCGCGCCAGCTCCGATGGGGAAGCGGGGGGGGGGGGGGGGGGTCGGGGACACTCGCGCTCACCTTCAATGACAGGACCACATCTGGCGTCGTTTTGTCGACCGACTCGCTCTCCAGTGCTATCTGCAGGTCGAATATGTAATCGATGACGTGTTGCAGGATTTCCACTTGGCTGACGGATTTGTTCTGTGGGATGCTCGGCACGAGCTCCTTTAGCTTCGAGTAGCAGTCGTTCATGTCGCACAGAGCGCCCATCGGCTCTTCCACTGGTCCCTTATTCCGGGAGATGGCGAGGCTTTGTTCCGAAATACAACACACAGCTTCGTAGCAGCTCCTTACGGATCTCACGGGACTGATCGCCTTCATTTTGAATCTTCACACAAATAAACAGTTGTTAAATTCTCGAGGAAAAATACCAACGAAGGTGGTGGGAGCGCACAAGTATGTGTCAGTTCGCGAGATGTAGCTTCTTTCTTAGATACGACAATCTATGAATAAACACTAAGCGAATGACTGAACACGATGGTACGATTGTATTTATACACGCCTTTTCACGTAACACCGCCCCTTTCCAAATAAACAAACCCTTATGCATTCATCGACCAATAGCAGGGCGCTCTGTGAAACTCTAGTTTTCCATTGGCTCTTGTTAAACGTCATGTAGTGTGGTAATTCGAGGAATGAGGAAGCTGTGTCAGAGAAAGTAGGCCTACGTCCAGGGTTGCCAAACAGGGGAAATCCCCCTAAATCTAGGGATTTAAAAATAATTATTTGGAAGATTTTACAGTAAAAAATGTATAGAAATCAATGACATATGACAGATTTTAAAACGAGACGTAGAGAACAAACTGTGAGAAATTTAAATGGGAGTGGAGTGATAATGGGGATACCTTGAGGTTTTTTCGGGGGAATTCCTGCATCTGGCAACCTTGCCTACATCTCTCTGGGTACATGAATCAATAAGATACCAAGTTAGCCTTCTGCCACAATCCCAATGCATGGTGCGGACTGTTTAGTAGGCTATGGTATTTAATATTTACATTTTTGCTATGATCAAAAATGCTCGCAGAGTTAGAAGACACAACACCAGACACTGCGCCGTCAAGGGTACGCAGTAAAATGTCCAGCTTGAACTCTTAACAGTGTTAATTTAACTTAACAGATAACATTTGGAATTAACTGTTTTACTGTGTATGCGTTATTTCTTTTGAGCTGTCCACCCCCCCAGAGTGGCCCCCTCAACGTTTGCTGCAGCTCTATCATCGTTTTTCCGCTTTAATTCAAGAACGTTAGCTGCTGATGCTGCCTCGGTAGTATCGGGAATGGGTGTAATTACAATTATCCAGTGTGAGGCGAAAATGTAACTTTGAAACGTCGAAGTCTCGTCCTCCGTCCTCGTGTGAGTTCAGCGAACTCACCACTATTTACTTGATCATAGCAGACAGTACGTATGGGAACAGTGTGTTACGTGTTTTTCGTGTCGATACAGTAAAAGCACACTCGGGCAGCTTCTTATGGGTCACCCACCCTTCGTTCTATATTTAGCCTACTTGAAAAATACCGACAGCACAAGGCCTATTGTTTGTACAACCGCACAGATAGGTTAGTTTATGTATGACACACGTAAATCTCAAAGATCTGTCGAAGCAACAGTCTTTATGGGATACAAGTGGGGCGATATAAAAAAACTGGCTGTGGCCATTGGGATACTGCACTTTCTTATATGCTAAAAATGAAGGTAACATCTGCAGTTCACACTATTGGGTATGGAGCGGACTTATTTTGTCTTTCTCGTTCAAACGATCTCTTTCTTCTGTGCCCATATTGTCAGAGACAAGAAAGGCAACAATATATTTAAAAATAGCCTACACTGGTGTCCAAACCAATGGTTATTATCTTTCCTAAAAATATAAACGACGATAGGAGATTGTACCCCGCATCCTATTTTGGAGCGCTTAAAATTACTTCGTTCTCCTTTTAACCCATGGCCATGCATTATGAGTTTACATCAAAGCGTGTCCCCTCTGTTCCAATTTGGTCTTATTTTTCCCTTTTCTCACAATCCTGTTTTTGTGGAGGAATGCACCCTCGCGCCAGCTGAGTGTCCTGTCCCGTCCCAGCTGTGTTGATCTAACGCGCCAGCCCCAGACAGCCTGGCGCCAGTCTCCCGACGTCATCCATTCACCCGCTCCAACGCGTCTCTCTGGCAACCGGCCCGCCTTGACCGAACGAGGACCTCCTCCCGGCTTGGGCCCCGTCGCTCAAGTGCAGTTAGGCCCGCCCCCGCCGCCGCGCAAGTCGATGGGGTTTCGCTCCTGTCAGTCAGCGCGTCCAGACGAATCCCCTCCACCCCAACCCCCCCCCCCCCCCCCCCCCCCTTCCCTCCCCTCCCCGAAATCCAGCCGCGTGCAGATGTGGGTGTCAGCGTGTACTGTTCTCTGCCTTTCTTCTGCTGAGCAATAACTTAAATCACAAAAAATAATCGCAGATAGACTGTTCCGTCACAGTCGCGCGAAGCCTGCGTGGTCTTTGATGACCTAATTCGGTGTTTTGTAAATCCAAGTGTAAATTAATGTAAAACGCATACAAGGGGTTTTTTCACATTAAAAAAAAAACAGAAATAAACAAATGGACTACAATCAAAATCCAATGGCCATAGAACCGATTTCAACAGCGCACAGCTCAATAACAGGGAAAGCATTGTCCGTAAAGAAAGGCAGTTTATAACATGAGTATGCAACAAGCATGGGGTGTTGCGGGTTATTCGCCCATGTTTTGTCGCCGAAATTGTAGATATGATGTGCCTATCGCTATGTTTTTTTTCGTAGAACCAGACCGACTGACGCTATGCAACGGCTTCTGTTACCGCAACGTAGCCTACTGTACCGATTTTAAAAGCAGAATTTTTCGTTCTTTTTGAAAAAATACGCACGAGGCTCACACGGACCTAACTGACATGACCAAATCATGTGCCCAAACAGAGTCACAGCTGGGACAAGGAAAGGGTTGTGAAATGTGAGGAAAATGTAAAATGCATCATAAATATAGCTACAGGCTACAAGTGTGACCTCTTCACACAAAACCGTACGTAAATAAATAGGCTACATAAATTAAAATCCGCACATGGGCAACGCCGTTTAAAGAACAAAACTTGCGTTGCGAATATGTGCATTTCTACAGAAGTAGCCTAAGCATGTATTTCTATACAATTATTGTCAATTTGAAGGTCGAACTACTGAGCAACAATGCATAATAGTGGCTGCCGAAGTTATGCGGCGTCGTGTTATTGCTTATTCGCGGATTCCACAGTGGTCGGGTCCGTGACACTGGTGTGACTGAACAGGGATCAGGTGGTCCCGCGAGCCGCGCCGTCGGAAAGACCTCGACACAATCGAGGCTCTCTTCCAATGGATGGGAGAATTTCGAGACTGGCGTCAGTGAGTCTGCTTCCCTCCCCATCCCCGCCCTCTCCGCTCCCCCGGTTTCTCCGCGCAGCTGTAGGCAGACAATCAAGCTATCAACAATCGCCATGCATAATTAGCAGCCCCCACCAGCAGAACCCCCCCCCCCTTCCCCACCCCACCCCACCCGAACACCAAACCCCTCCACCCCCTACCCTTCACTCCCCCTTTGCAAAGAAAACCTTTCAAGGCGGGCTTTCCTCAATCCGTCGTCAACAAAGCCTCTCTATTTCTTCACTGGTTAACAACAGATGAAAGTGCGGAATAATTCCGAAAGGGTCCTCGCGCACAGACGCGCCCGCGCACAAGGCCCGCGATGTCTTGTTTGGAAAAGAGGGGGATAAGAAAAAAAAAAGAAGAAACGAAACTAAAACACAGGGTTGGACAGACAAAGACCACGAGTGTCTTGAGAGAGTGCTTTGGATGAAACCGTGTGGGAAACAGTGCAACTCAATTATAACCGTATTGCTGAAGCCCCCTCCCTCCTCGCTTGACTCGCCCTGGATTGAGGATGCCTTTTGTTAATGGTTTTTTTTCCCAACTTCAAGAGAGGTTAATGAGAAAAATTCCGATGCCTCCCCCCCATATCCTTGAATCTTAAGCAGCACACACACACACACACACACAACATGTGCACTAATTCTCCTTACAAAAAAAAAAAAAAAACACACTCAAGAAAGTTGCCCTCAAAATATTTTTTACAGAATGTCTTCTGCAAAACACAGGCTGTTCGTTTCTCTGTTCTAAAATGTCAAAATAAGAACACAAACAACACATTAAGTAATAAATTATAAGAGGTTACGTACAATGAAAACCTAATTTAAGAAATGTGCTAAGAGCAACTTGTTATCAGCAACATTTCAGCACACATATACGATTATTGCAAAACATTTTATTATCTTATTTGAATAAGGAAAACCACATACTGTATATCCCATATCAAAGAACTGAATATTGCAGAATGTCAAGGGTGATAATAATAGAATATTTGCGTCACACACACACATTCTGTTATTCAAATTTAATTGCAGGTTGAAAGGTGATGTGAATTATTTTACTCTATACATGGCCTACATGTATTGGTATGGTTTTTCTGCCCTATACAGCAGAGATATAGTCCGTTTCTGTACGGAGGCACGTCTCTGTAGCCAAACATTTTTACATTTCTACTCAGGAAAAAATGAGACAAACCAACCAGAGGATCATCATCACCTGAGGGAGAACTAGGAAAGTGCTGCTAATGCTAAGCTGCTAAGAACAGCTAGGCTGCTAACGTAATGCTAAGAACTGCTAGGCTGCTAATGCTAAGCTGTGAAGAGCTGCTAGGCTGCTAATGCTAAGCTGTGAAGAGCTGCTAGGCTGCTAATGCTAAGCTGTGAAGAGCTGCTAGGCTGCTAATGGTAACGTAATGCTAAGAACTGCTAGGCTGCTAATGCTAAGCTGTAAAGAGCTGCTAGGCTGCTAATGGTAATGTAATGCTAAGAGTTGCTAGGCTGCTAATGCTAAGCTGCTAAGAACTGCTAGGCTGCTAATGCTAAGCTGCTAAGAGCTGCTAGGCTGCTAATGCTAACGTAATGCTAAAAGTTGGTAGGCAGCTAATGCTAAGCTGCAAAGAGCTGCTAGGCTGCTAATGCTAACATAATGTTAAGCAGCTAAGAACCAAGGCAAGGTAAAGTGATCCACTAATACCGTACATTCATTCAGCAGACACTCTTATCAAGAGCTACTTGACAATGCAGGAGAATATAAGCGCATCAAACCGAGTTATATGAGTGACAGTGGCAGACAGTCACAGGCTCAGCTGACAACATTTCCAGAACCAGGAGTGCATGAATCGCTCAATGAAACTTATGCTAACTACGCTAAAGCAGAACCAGGTCCCAAATCATTGATAGATCTCAAAATCCCAAAGCCTGTGTGTTTGTTTACTCTCTTCATTGACCTTAAAAAATACCTTTATTTATGTTGAGTGAAAGGGAAATGACAGACCTCCACACATCCATACATATGCACAGCACAGGTAGTATAATGCAAAACACATAAGCTTTCTTATTATAATAATTATAAATAAAATAATAATTATAACTACGAGTACTATTATCAGTAATGAGAATCATGATTAGTAACATTATAATAAAATGATACATATAGTTACATATAACACTAATACTACTAAGATGACAACGACTACTACTACTACTACTGTCTTATTAATATTAATAACAATAACAATAATAATAGTAATACATACCTGCATACATACATTACATTAAATTACATTTATTCGGCAGACGCTTTTATCCAAAGCGACGTACATGAAGTGCATTTCATGGTCATAGACAACTACTAAACACAGGTTCAATAAGATACAATACTTATTTTGTACAGCTATTTCTAGCCAAGAACACAGTTTAGGTTACACAATGAGCTACATTTTATTTGTCTATCCTTAATAATAATCATTTTAATTTGTTTTGCAGGCACCTTTATCAACAGCAACTTGTTACTGCATTTTTACTGTTAGATATGGACATGTAGCTGAATGGCCTACTTATTTCTGCTTAAACTCATGCTATGGCTCGAAGCAGAACTCGAGTGAATTTCCCAGCTTGAGAGTGCAATGTCAGTGTCCCCTTGCAGCAGCCTTGAACCCGCAACCCCCCCCCCCCCCACCCCACCCCACCCCGGGTTTCAGGCCCAGTTTGTTAGCCTAGCTTTACGTGTTCTGGAATACTGGAGAAAGTGCAAAGGGCACGTTTAACTGAAGAGATACGAACTGCAGTTGAATATACAAAAAAAAAAAAAAAAAGCCAGCGAGTTGATTTAAAAGGGAGAGAGAGAAAAAAAAACACTTTGAAGCATGCTACCATCTTGTCATAATGACGCAAAGTCATATCTTCACGAAGGTACCGCTGGTGAAGAGTGTTTTTAAAAAAAATTTTTCGTAGCTTGTGACATTTAACGTTTAGATTTAAACAGCCTGCTGCCCTCTGAGCCGTTGCTGCTGATGCACCTGCCTGATATCTCCTCCTCGTCCTCTTCTTAGATCTCAGCTCTGCAGAAATATCAGACCTGGGTCAAATACGTATTTGTGTTGGATTCAATTACTCTTCTACGCTTTACTCGTCTTGTCTGGTGTATTGGAACCAATGAAATACTCTCAAAAATTGCAAATCCCGCCTTCTGGTCATATTGGCAGGCTCAATTATGCCAGGCAAGATCATTAGAGCACAGAAAAGTATTTTCATCCAAAACAAATACAGTACATATTTGACCCAGGTCTGAAATATATATATATATATGTATGTATGTAAAAATATATATATTTTTTAAAAGCGACTTTCTTGAGCTTGAAGATGTGGTTGGGTTTTATAGCACTGGATACAGGTGCGCTGTCCAGCCGCGAAAACGGCCAAAGTCCAGCCGCCAGCACCAGCTTGTTCACCTCTGACGTATCGAAGCAGGTGTCAGAAAAACGCGGGAAAGTCGCCGGGACGCCCAAATCGCCGGCGAAGCCCAACAGCGGAGATGCGTATCCATGGCGACACGCTCAGCGTTTTTCATTTCCCGAACAACAAGAACACGTCTCCTGTCTGTTCTGGCCCCACGATGGTGGAATGACCTCCCCGTGGAGGTCAGAACAGCTGAGACACTGACCCACTTCAAGCGACGACTGAAGACTCACCTCTTCAGGCTGCACCTCTCCCCATCCCTCCCTACCCCCCTGTAAATGACTGTAAGCTTAGGGTTGTAACTAGTTAGCTGTTTCGTAGGTGACTTAGTTAATGCACCTGTCTTAACTACTGCTTGTGTTTTTGCATAGACTGCGTTGTTGCCGTTCTCGTTGTGTTAGTGTTCATCAGTTTAACCTCCAGGGTCCAAGTTGAACTATGCGGTTGTTCCCTGCACTTGGACCGGTACATCTCTCTAGGGTTTTCGACACACTTGTTCCTGGTTATGGTTACACACTTTGTTGTACGTCGCTCTGGATAAGAGCATCTGCCAAATGCCTGTAACGTAATGTAATGGGTGTGTAGATGGGGCATTGCAGGGACAAAGTGCAGATGTAAAAGCAAGTCCCCCCCCCCCAAAAAAAAAAAAAAAAAAAAAAGGTGAAAAAGGGATTTGCGTGACTCTCCTGGACACTAGCACCTCCTTTTTCTGCATTACGGTTGTCGCTTAGTCAGGGTGTGTGGCTACAGATTCAACAGCAAGGCTCAGAAAAACTATAGGACCCCCCCCCCCCATTATCTTTGCCCCCGTTTTCCGCTCCTGCAGAACCACACTCACGTCCATTCTAAACCCCCCCTCCCCACCCCATTCCCCCCGCCATCCTTCCCCCACCTTTCTGAAGCCTTCACGCGTTGCTACATGCCAATAGGATCTGTTTTTAATAATAATAATTTTTATTTTCTTCCTTTCTATTTCAAGCGTTAGTCGGAATTTATTTTCCGAAATCTTAAAAAAAAAAAAAAAGAAAGTATATTAAGTATATTTTACGGCAGTTCCCGGAATGGTGGCACATTCATTGTTCATTGTTCCAGTGTTCCGGGGGAACACGTTTTTGCCCGTTCTGCCGTTGAGCCCCCCTTTAGAACGAGCTGAGGGGAAGCGGGTCCCACAGAGGCGCCGTTTCCCCAGAATGCCCGGGCGAAGTGTCGGTCGCACTGGTGGCCCTAAACAATTCTGTGCGATGCGTTCGAGCGGGGGCGGGGGGGTGCTGTTGGATTCTGTCGAGTGGGGAAGGGTGGGGGGGGTGCTGTCGGACTCTGTCGAGCGGGGATGGGGGGGGGTGCTGTTGGATTCTGTCGAGCGGGGATGGGGGGGGGGTTCTCTTCTTACAATACACTGTAAGAAAAAAATCCTTCTGACGTTACATTGTTATGAAATGTTCTGTTGCCATTCCATTTTAAATTTATGGTAAATGGACTGCATTTATATAGCGCTTTTATCCAAAGTGCTTTACAATTGATGCCTCTCAATCACCAGAGCAGTTAGGGATTAAGGGTTAGGTGTCTTGCTCAGGGACACTTCGACATGCCCACGGCGGGGGATCGAACCGGCAACCCTCCGACTGCCAGACAACCGCTCTTACCTCCTGAGCTATGTCGCCCTATTTATACCGCTAGTTCCGCGATAGGGGAATGAATAACGTAATTACAAAAATTAAGTTATTTACTGTAGATAAACATTGGATCGTGTGGCCCCCCCTCGTGGTCGTGTGCTCTCCCCCCCCCCCCCCCCCCCCCCCACCGGTTGTGGCCCTAAACAACCGCATAGAGCGTTTATGCCACGGGCCGGCCCTGGTCCAGGGGAAAGACTACGTCCAGTCCGCATCGATACAACGAGTGACAGCTTAAAAAAAGGACTAATTTCTTTAAAAATAAGTTACATGACGGGGTTGAGAAGATCAAGCTCATCTTTAGCTCCAGACGCAAGCTTCTGATAGGCTGACTCTCAGGAGACCACAGCGGCTGTGAGCAGGTGTTCTAATACTTCATACAAATGCTTCACACTGAACAGCATTTATCCTGAAAAAAACAAGAATAACAGATTTATTCTGAGGTCTTATTAGTACTCACTGGCTAATAACTTTAAAAAATTTCATCTCACACCCAAGATACCTTGGTATGATACTGCCTGTGCTTGTATTTGTGAATGTGTGTGTGTGAGGGTGTGTTGTGTGTGTGAGAGAGAGAGGTCTGTCACCTGGATGAAAATCCGAGTTATTTTTGAAGGAAAAATTTCCCCTGGTACCTGAGTTTCAGGACCTCACTTCTGTTCTCTCTCACTTTTAAAAAAAAACCCCACATAAGACAAAAACTAAACAAAAAATGCATGGATGGATGGATGTGTTTCACAGAGAGGTGAGGAGAATAAGCTGAAGAGATAAAACTTCAGAATGTCAGAGAACCAAAGAGGAAGAGTAGTATGAGGAGGAAGAGGAGGAGGAGCTGCCCCACCCCTCCCCTTAGCTTCTGCCAAAAGGAACAGCTAAAAAAAGAATTACGAAAAAAGAAAAAAACAAAACAAAAAAAAAAGCAGTGAAACTACGCCAGGGCCCGGCCTCCTGGCTGTCCCTTCCCGCGCCGGTCATCGCCAAGGCGACGGCGGGAGGATCTGAAACCTCCCGCAGGCCGGGGGCCTGGCTCGTCCGCGAACCGAAACCAGGAAGAGAATCCCGGACCGAGTGGACTTCGCAGGTTCCTCTCGCCCGGGCGCAGTTCCTGAGAACACTTTCACAATCAGCACGCAGGGGCGCTCAAAATACGCCCCGAGATGTCGCAACACTTCATTATGTATTTATATATATATATATATATATACATCGCCGACAATACTCATTATTTTACCGTGTTTTAAGGTATTGCAGTACCTGTATGTGCATATAGATTAAAAAAAAGAAAATATGCTGCTGTGAAATATATTTATCATTGTGTATAAATATATTTAAGTTTTCATATTAACGACATGTTTCAAAACATCCAGGTTCCACGAGTGCCCGCTCCACTTCCGACACGAAGGTTCGTTTTATGTTGTTCTAACCTGGCATTACAACTGAAACGCGTGAATCAACGTGTGATTTAGCAGTTGGATCATGATTACTGTGAACGCGAGGGCGATGGTGGCGATGGTGCTCGTTGTGAGGGCAGAGGAACTGTGCGGTGGAAGTTATGGCTGTTTTCAGCGGGACACAAAATGGCCCCTCTGGGGCAAAGGCCTTGTTGTTCACTGGCCTATCGCTATGACAACTGGCAAGATAAAAATGGAGATTTTGGCATGGGCGCAGTCTGGCTCCTTCCATGGCATTGGCCGGAATGAGAATTCTTCAGGAGGAGTGCGAGCGGGGAGGGGAAGGGGGGGCAGAGGAGGGGGGGTGGGTGAGGGGTGGTGGGGGGGAAGACGAAAAGGAGGAGAGGAGAGGGAGCGAGCGAGAGAGAAGAGAGACGGAGGGAAAGAGGCCTGCTGCTGCTGTCATGACTTCAGCCGGTCAAGCTGCTGGACAGGGCGGTGGGGTCCCTGGGTATTCCAGCACCTGGGTCTGTGTGTGTGTGTGTGTGTGTGTGTGTGTGTGTGTGTATGTGTGTTTGCATGGAAAATGTGAGAGAGTGAATCTTTCTGGGTCAGAGGGTCTCTTGGAAACATGGGGGGGGGGGCAGCTACCATCATCTTAATCCACAATGCCATCTTCATCTCTGTCTTGCTACCCCCCATCTCCCAAATAACTGCGCCCCCCCCCCATCTCCTCCTTGGTTTGTTGCTGAACTGGAACGTGGCCTGTCATAAGAAAGACACAGCTGACCCCCCATACCCCCCCCCGCCCCCCCCCCCACTTTTTTTTGTATGCCGATCTGGGTCAGTGTCCCTCCCCACAGAAAGGGCTGGGCTGGGATGGGTTTGGGACACTAATTGACCTGATTAGATGGTCCTGCATGACCGAGCAAGCTAATCAAACACATGCCCTCCCACTCCCACAAGGCCAACCACCCCCCCCTCCCCATTACCCCCCCCAACATTATACTGAATGGAGGAGACAGAGATGTAGAAGAGGCTTTGGGAGATCAGTTCCATCTTAAATCGATCCCTTCCGTAAATGAATGTTCAGCCTCAATTCCTGACTTTGCAAACTGCCAACAATGTTCTGTAAGGTTTTTTTTGTTTTGTTTTTTTTTCGTTTTCCAATTACTGAATTTTGCGATTTATTTACTAAACTTTACTGGATTTCAAACAAGGCTGACCCCGAACTCTGGAGTATGAAACATAAAGGAAAACACTTGGCAGAAGTGTAGTATAATGAGTAAGGAGCTGGGGCCTCATTTATAAAACAGACTTATGATCAATTTTGATCTTAAGTATGACTTACGCAGAAAATCACATATAAGTAGTTATTTATAAAACCTTACTTTGACGTGGAAATGATCTTATCTCTACGCAAAGTCTGGACTTGACGCAAGTGATTTTCCTGCTGGCTATGTAGGGGTATTGCAGTTTGGGACGCATATGCGTCCAAGCTTGTGGTGAACTTTGCATTAGCTTTATGAACAGTTTGTTCGCTGCAGTGGCAACACACTACCAAGCTACCTGTTTGGCTTTGTTTGTCAACCCACTATTTAGTCCACCGAATAATACGTGTTGCCTGTCTTCAATCTCCTCTACCATCGCCGTGATCTCGTCTTCCAAAAAGTTTGCTTTTCTCTTTTGGTCCATGGTTATTCCTGACTAAACCCTCATTATTTGTACTAGCATTATATAAGGGGAAATCGCTGATTGTAAGGCACGTTCAGGTGCCGTCAATTTTAAGTTAATTTGAGATTTATAGATCATAGGTGCGTACGGTACAAGTGGGCTTCTTAAAACCTGCGTAAGCAAGGTTTTTTTTTCCAGTGTCTTTTATGAATCGAACGTAAGCACACCGTCGGAAATGATCTTAAGACTAAGTTCAAGTATAAATCTAAGAACATTGTTATAAATGAGGCCCCTGATCTTGTAACCTAAAGGTCACAGGTTCGATTCCCTGGTAGGACACTGCCGTTGTAACCCTTGAGCAAGGAGCTTAACCTGCGTTGCTTCAGTACCTATCCAGCTGTATAAATGGATACAATGTAAATGCTGTGTGAAAAAGTTGTGTAAGGCACTCTGGATAAGAGCGTCTGCTTAAATGCCTGTAATGTAACCCAGAGAACTGCCCTTCGTACGCAAAACCACAGTAAGGAAGCTTGTGCTTTTTTACTCTCTCCTTCTTTTCTGGAGGTCCAGCGCTCCGTTCTCCTCATTCGTCCCCCCCTCTTCGTTTACTCAAAGCATATTTCGTCGGCGCTGTAATTGGCTTAAAATAAAATGTGTCTCGCCCGTCAGCACGAGGAAGAAGTCGCAGAAGTCAGCCGCCCCCCCCGCGTCTGATTGGTCGGCGTGCTTTATGACATCACGGCCACCTTTGTTTGAACCCTCTCCCGTACTCCTATCACAGAAAAAAAAACATCACAGCAAAAAAAAAACTTCTCTTTAAGAGTTTTCAGAGATTACCAATGGTTCTTCCCCTTCCATTTTAGCAAGGGGGGGGGGGGGGGGGGCTGAGAAAGTGGCACAGAATAACACAAAGGACAAGAAAGACAATTTCCAACGATGGCAGTAAGTAATTTGGTGAACAACTTTTACAAATTAATTTTTTATTTCTGTTCTCCTGTCACTTTACAAAATCGCCTTGTATGTTTATGGAAGGACCTATTGCACATCGTCCTGCTATTAATATTTGCAAAATGAACAATGCGTAAATATTTGCATGAGAAGTTATTATGTGGGCTCTTTCTGGTTCTAATGCCCACACAGTTTAAAAAAAACCAAAAAAAAAACAAAAAAAAACCCCTTCGATGTCGTGCAAGGTCGAGTGAGGGCAAGCGCTAAGTCCAAAAATAATGCAAACGCCTCCATTACATGCCCACACACGTGAAGGCGGTCATCATCATTACCGTAACCATTTACACGTGCATCATTACGTACACGCTCATCATGCAATGTCCAATAACGTGCAAATGAGAGAGAGAGAGAGAGAGAGAATGGGAGAAAGAGAACGATAGAGAGAGAGAGGCAGAGAAAGGGGGAAAGTGAGAGAGAGAGAGTGAGAGCGACAGCAGGAGAGAGATAGATAGAGGGAGGGAGAAAGGAAGAGGTAGATAGATAGAGGGAGAGAAAAAGAGAGTGAGAGAGAGATAGAGGGTGAGAAAAAGAGAGGGAGAGAGAGATAGAGGGAGGGTGAAAGAGACAGCGAGTGTGAGAGAGAATGCGAGATAGTGTGTGAGAGAGAGAGAGAGGAAAAGAATACTGGAGCAGAAGACGTTGGAGAGGGCTAAAGAGGAAGAGGATTTGTTCAGCGCGCGGGACAGTTCCTCCTTCACTTTCCAAACTCGAGCTGACCGCATCCCTGCCTGGGGGAGCGAAACTCAAAACAGGGCCGAGCTGCCGAGAGAGATTAACCACGCGGGCCCCCGCTGCACCATCTCACCTTTTTTATACAGCATTTAGCATATAGCATATAGCATATAGCACATAGCACTAGCACATAGCATATAGCATATAGCGTTTAGCACATAGCATATAGCGTATAGCACATAGCACATAGCATATAGCGTATAGCGTATAGCACATAGCATATAGCCTATAGCATATAGCACATAGCATATAGCGCTTTCATCCAAAGCGCTTTGCAACTTATGCCTCACATTCACATACACACTGACGGCAACCATGCAAGGCACCAATCAGCTCGCTGGGAGCTCAAGGACACTTTGACGCACTGCCGGGAAGAGCCGGTTACCAGATGACTGCTCTACTTCCTGGGCCACTGCCGCCCCTCACCTTGCTGCACCCATGTTTTCTCCCATAATCCACTGCTGGGTCCACGTATCTCGTTATGAACCGTTTTCTCTTTGACATGATTTGTTTCATTAATTCTCCTCTCTCGTCTTTGGAGACCATCACACATGCTCGTAACTGTAAATGGGGTGGCCACGTAGTGCAGTGGGTAGGGAAATGGGCTTCAGGTTTGATTCCCAGGTAGGATACTGCCACTGTACGTGTGAACGTACTTACCCTGTACGCAATTGCGCAAGTGTGTACCCAGCAACATACATGGGTTGCAGGCTCGATTCCCAGGTAGGGTACTGTGGAAAAAACGCAAAAAGGACTCAAATGTAGGCTTGTTCTTGCATGTATCGTGTACTAGTTCTCTAGTTCTCTACAATAGATGCAGGTTTGTCTGTGACTTGGTGATTCTGCTTGATGGAACATAGTTCCCCTACCCTTGGTACCTCTACGATCTTACCAGTTGTTTTCTTCAGTACACGAGAGTCTGCTAAATGCTTATTTTGAATGTGAGGTAAGCTTTGGAGAGAAAGTGTACAGAGATTACTGTGATTTTTTTGACGACCTCTGCATCTCCATACCCACTCCAAGAGGCTCAACTTACTGTACATACTGTGGCAGGGTACACTGTTGCACGCTGGGAAATCTCTAGGGTTACTGAGCATTCCACGGTCCCCTTAGCGACCGAAAGATTTTTCCACAAATAAGAGTGGAACAGTTCTTTTTTTTCCCGATAAAAAAAAAGAAAACACAGTACGGCACTGTCTGACCACACGGTCGACTAAAACTCATTTGTCACTGCTAAATGGTGAAAAGCGATAATCACACAAGAAAGCAATCAACACTGGATTAATATGAATAGTTAATTAATAAATAACCTTTTTTGACCAAATTGCGGGCAACTGGTAGATAATACACAGGGTTGCGTAAAACAAACTTTCAGAGTTAGACGATGACGTGGCAATGGGCTTGTTTTCTGTGTTCTTGGAGCGCATGATTTAAGAGTTCCTAAGAGCCAATGAACCATCCAAAGAATGACCAAAGAAAGAAAGCAATGGATTTTTTTTTTTTTTTGTGTTGTTGTTGTTCAGGTTTGAAAAGCTCTTGGACTTCAAAAGGCAAGAAATAACAAAAACGATTGAAATGGGGCAGGGCTTCGTGGCGGTAATCAACGATCCAGTCAAAATGCGTTCACATAATACGCATTTTTACGATTTTGAGTTTCGAGACGATGAAATAAGGAACGAGCGAGTCTGGCGGAGGAATCGGGATCGCGGACGGGCCCGGTTACATTTTGGGCGCGGTGAGCGGGACCTCGTGTTGACGCTAAGGCCCTGTGGTTTGCCCCGTCTGCCAGCGCGTGCGTCAGTCAAACTCCCACGCAACCTTAAAGGCTTAAAATCAAGATAAGTATTTTAACAGCTCACGCCTGCCCCACCATGAAATGATTGTAGCTTTGTTTTTTAACAAAGAAAACGCATTCACATTTCACATTTCACATTCCATTATCGTCAGCACAGCAGAGTACAACCGCGAATTCTGGAACCACAAGTTCCGCCCGGGTTCCATCTCCACCTGGGACGTACGGCCGGGACAGGGACGGTAGGCACCACTGCCATGTTAAAATCTGCCAAAGAAATTAAAAAATAAAATAAAAGATTAAATCTCTGTATGAAGATTCATTAATCTTCATTGTCAGGCTGCAACAAAGATTATTTTAAATATTTTTTTTATTGTATTGTATTATTTAAATAAAGAATATACATATATTTTTTTGTGGTGCTGCTTGTTAAAGTTTGTTTCAGTGCGTGCGAGTGTGTGCGAGTGTGTGTGTGTGTGTGTGTGCGTGTGAGTGTGTGTGTGTGTGCGCACGTGTGTGTGCGAGTGTGTGTGTGTGCATGCATGTGTGTGTGAGTGTGTGTGTGAGTGTGTCTGTGTGTGCGCATGTGTGTGTGTGCGTGTAAGTGTGTTTCTGTGTGAGTGTATGTGCGTGTGTGTGCGCGTGTGAGTGTGTGTTTCTGTGAGTGTGTGTGTGTGTGCGTGTGAGTGTGTTTCTGTGTGTGTGTGTGTGTGTGTGTGTGTGTGTGTGTGTGTGCGTGTGAGTGTGTTTCTGTGTGTGTGTGTGTGTGTGTGTGTGTGTGTGTGTGAGTGTCTGTGTGTGCACGTGTGAGTGTGTGTGTGTGTGTGTGTGTGTGTTTCTGTGTGTGTGTGTGTGTGTTTCTGTGTGCCACTGGCAGCCTTGGCCTACAGTGATTCAGACCCAGAAATTCCACCCTGATGAAACTGGCCTCCCACAGGCCCCAGTGAGTGAAGGGGGTGGGGGCAGCACTGGTCCCCGCTGATGTCGGAAATCACATGATCACAGCAGAGGGCCCCTCTGAGACTATGCACTGAGAATCAGATTTTCATCCAGGTCACAGATAGCTCTCTCTCTCTCTCGCTCTCTCTCTCTCAAACACACACACACACACACATGCACACACACATACTCACACACACAGTTACTCCTCCTTCCTTGGTGTCACTCTGGACAAACTGCAAAGACCCGTGACAAAGGTGAGATAAAAATAAAAAAAATACAGAGGTGAGATAAAAAATGAAAAAAAACTACTTCATCACAAGAACAAGTTTGGGTATCACAGCCATCCACACCTCTGTCCTGTCCAGCTGTCTCCCCAGAATACATATAAAGCACTGAATAATCAGAGGAGCCAGACTCTCCGTCAAAAAAGACAAAATGTCCTGCAGGGTTGGGATCAATACTGGCTACAGGGAAACAGCTACAGGGAGCCAGTCATCGATTCGGGGAGACAGATTACAGATACAGGGGAACATGTACAGGTACAGGGAGACAGAAACTTGTACAGGGAGACAGAAACAGACACAGGAGACAGATTACAGATACAGGGGAACATGTACAGATACAGGGAGACAGTTGCGGGTACAGGTGAAAGCCCAGGTGCGAGTGTGAAAGGGGCAGGGTATTGAGTGACCAGCTGCAGGAGCTTTGGGAGAAAGAGCCGAATCTCTTATCGCTCCACAGAGCTGGGGGGCCAACGGCTCTCACCCCAACTGTCCACCCAAGTTACACCAACATTCCACCAATGTTCCCCTAACATTCCACTAACATTCCACCAGCTTTCCCCCAGTGTTACACCCACGCTACACCAACATTCCACCCACACTACACCAACATTCCACCCACGCTACACCAACATTCCACCCGTTACACCAACATTCCACCCGTTACACCAACATTCCACCCACACTACACCAACATTCCACCAATGTTACACCAACATTCCACCCGTTACACCAACATTCCACCCACACTACACCAACATTCCACCAATGTTACACCAACATTCCACCCATTACACCAACATTCCACCAACGTTACACCAACATTCCACCCACACTACACCAACATTCCACCAATGTTACACCAACATTCCACCCACGCTACACCAACATTCCACCAACGTTCCCCTAACATTCCACTAACATTCCACCAGCGTTCCCCCAGTGTTACACCCACGCTACACCAACATTCCACCCACACTACACCAACATTCCACCCGTTACACCAACATTCCACCCACGCTACACCAACATTCCACCCACGCTACACCAACATTCCACCCACACTACACCAACATTCCACCCGTTACACCAGCATTCCACCAACGCTACACCAACATTCCACCCACGCTACACCAACATTCCACCCACACTACACCAACATTCCACCCGTTACACCAACATTCCACCCACGCTACACCAACATTCCACCCACACTACACCAACATTCCACCCGTTACACCAACATTCCACCCACGCTACACCAACGTTCCACCCACGTTACACCAACATTCTACCCACGTTACACCAACGTTACTCTCATGTTACGCTAACGTTACACCAAGGCTACGACAACGTTCAACCCACACTACGGCAGCATCACACCAACGTTACAACCACTGTCGCGGCGACGTTGTCACAATGTTGAGAACAGCAGTTTGAATGTGTTCTGTTTGGTGACTGGGAGGACACACAGAGACAGCCCTGGCTAGGTGGGGAGCGTGGGGGGGGTGATGGTGGGGTGGTGGTGGTGGTGAGGGGGGGGGGGGTCATTCATTCCACCGGAGCTCACAGATGCGCAGAAACAGCAGCCTTTATACCCAGAAGCGTACTCACACACAGCAGGGGGGCTGGGAGGGGGGGGGTTCACCTCTCCACGAAAACAACAATGCCACTCAGAAATCGCGTGCGGCTCTCACACTGCGGCATTGTGGGTAATGCGCATTCTGTCTATATCTCCATTTGTCTCCCTGCCTCCCCCCCCCCCCCCACCCCATACACAGCTGACATATTTTAAAGGGTGTTTTCCTGCAAAGGGGGGGAAAATGTTAGGAAGGAGAATAATGATGGCTTTGATTGCTGTCTTTTTATTGAGATGCACTTCCTGTTTGTTTTTTTGTTGGTTTCATTGTGTGGGGAGGGGGAGGCGGTGGGGAGCGGGGGCGAAATGGGGTCTGGGGGAGGTACAGCTGCAGAAAATGCCACATTAAGGCGAACCCCCCCACCCCACCCACCCCCACCCGTGCAGCATACACACTGACAAAAACACAACTGTATATTGGGGTGTTTTTTTTTTTTCATTTGTTTAACTTTTCTTTTTTTTTTTAAACAGATTTGTGGTCTTTTTACCCATAATGCAGTATTTGAAGAATGAGGGCAAAAAGGGCTTGATCGTTACAGTCATTTTCTATCAGTTTTACGTTTTTATCTTTGACTTGTTATGGACGTAATCTCTTATGCATGCAGAATATCTAAGGTGGTCTTCGGTTAGCGGGGTTAACCTTGCATTAGAGCTTCAGAGATGTTTCGGTTCTTTTTTTCCCCTCTGGGAACGTTGTCAGCCAGGCCTTGCCACTATTTCTTACGTCAATCAGGTGAACCAAAGCCTTCAACCCTATGTGCCTGCTTGACCACTCCGCTCTGCGGCAGCAGGGCGCCTTGTAACCCCTCCCACCCGCCCAAAGGGATCACAGAGCTTCTCCACCCTAGCTCCCCTAGTGGTGGAACGAACTCCCCGTCCCTCTCCGAACCTCCCCCTCACTACCCATCTTCCGCCGTGGCCTGAAGACTCATCTCTTCAGACTATACCTAGACTAACTACCACCACGCTGTACATTTCACTCTAAATCCACCCCTCCCCCCCCCTTCTATGACACTTGTTACATGTTGCCCCATCCCAGCACTTTCTGGTAATTTGTATTTGTCCTAATACTGTAGCTTATTCTTCTGCCTAGTTGGCTTTGCAGAGGTTAGGTCAGAATAGTGTTCACTGTGTGAACTAAACTGTGTTCTTGGCTAGAAATAGCTGTACAAAATAAGTATTGTGTCTTACTGAACCTGTGTTTTGTAGTTGTCTATGACCATGAAATGCACTTTTGTACATCGCTTTGGATAAAAGCGTCTGCCAAATAAATGTAATGTAATGTGAACGGGCCTAATGCTTCTCCTACACTGCAAATAGTTCTGGGTTGGACCATCTGTTAAATGAATGAAAAGTAATGTTGGATAGACCTGACTATCCCTCCACCCATTATCTATACCCGCTTATCCTGAGCAGGGTCGCGGGGCGGTGTTGGAGCCTATCCCAGCATGCATTGGGCGAGAGGCAGGAATACACCCTGGAGAGGCCGCCAATCTATCGCAGGGCACACACACACACACACACACACACACACCATTCACTCACAAACTCACACCTATGGGCAATTTAGGGTCTCCAATTAGCCTAACCTGCATGTCTTTGGACAGTGGGAGGAAACTGGAGTACCCAGAGGAAACCCACGTGGACACGGGGAGAACATGCAGACTCCACACAAAAAGGCCCCAAGCCGAGATTCAAACCCAAGACCGTCTTGCTGTGAGGTGACTGTGCACCACTGTGATGCCCTGGCCTAATTATTTGCTGCTAATCTACTATTTATGAATAAAAAAAAACTGATGCTGACTGAATGCATTTCACATTTACATTACATCTATTTGGCAGACGCTTTTATCCAAAGCGACGTACAGTAAGTGCATACCGAAGGTCATTGGAACAACTACAAAACACAGGTCAGATAAGGTATTGTGCGTGACCTGTAAGGTGTTAAATAGTCAGCAGCTCCTCTGTAGTACTGTGTGGCTTGTCGGGTGTAAAATGGCTGCTGGCTCTCCTGTGTGTGGCCTGGAAGTGAGGTTGAAAAGAAAAAGCACCTTTGTATGAGTTATTGTATTTTTTCAGGATCACTCACCCAATTACAGGCACCCCCCCCCCCCACATCAATTTCTTATGAGATGGCCACCCCCATTCCAGGCAAGTCAGTGTTTTTTTTTTTATGGCTTCAGGGGCATTTGAGATGACCTTGGTATGTAAAAAACTTTCATTAGAGCCTCGTGCTAAAAACACAGGAGATCGCACCGCTTCTTTTTTTTTGGGCGTGGGGGGGGGGGGGGGGGGTGGAACGCTAAAAGACGTTTAGGAAGTTTAGCAACTTCCCTCTCTGTGATCTGTTGCCTTATCACACTGATAAACTAAAGCGTTCAGTTTCAAAAAAATCTTTTTAATTTTCCTTTTTAGGTGCACTTTTTCTCATTTAGTTATTTGAAAAAAAAACACCTCATATTATCTAGGCCAGTGGCAGTGTACAGCAGCGGTTAGCGGCTCCAGTACGTCACGTATGTGCGTGCGCATGTGTTGCTTTTAATTTTATTTTTAGATAAGAGCCGGGTAGTGGTGGTGGTGGTGGTGGTGGGGCGGGGGGAAGGGGGGTGGAGGGTGGGGGGGTAACAGATAAAAATTTCTCACTTATTTTCGTGCGCTTGTTTTTTTTTTGTTTTTTTTTTTCACAGGCCAAATTTTCCATTAGCGTCTGCAAGTTTTTTAGCGTCGGCGCATCACTTCCTGCTGCAAAGCAGCGAGCAGGTCGCGCGACACGCCCGCATCCTCCCCGGCCCAGCGCTGCTGCTGCTGCTGCTGCTGCTGCTCGCTGATATCAGCAGCCTGCTCCGACTGAGACAGGCTCATCCCTCGACAGGCCCCCTCCCCCCTCCCCCCCCCCATCCGCATGCACTCTCTAACTCTCGATTTCCCTTAGTTAGTTTTAAAAAAATCTCTCTCACTCTCTTTCTCTCTTTTTTTCTTTTTTTTGTGTGCCAAGAAGGTCTCTGTTTTGCTCTGGTTTTGGAGTTCTTCGATGTCCGATTGGCATCACCACTAAGCTGTCGGGTCCTAACTTGCTCGGTTAAAATGTATTTCTTAATGTATTTCTTATGTATTATAATGTAAAAATCTGTCCTCTCGGGTTGCCAGATCATCATCATTATGCACCAACATAATTTTCTCCGATAAGAGGCCACACTGAAGTTCTTTTTTTCCACTGGCAACGAACTCTTTTCAATCCTTTTTTTTCCACTGTCAACAAGCTCCCACAGCCTCCAGATAACTCTGCCTGTCTATCTATCTCCGCCGACCTCAGGTTTCTGATTTTCTTACCGTCCGAAGTTGAGGTCGTTGACAAAGGGTCGCTCGTGTGCAGTAGCGCTGTGGAGGAGCCCGTCACATTTAACGAGCAACACCGCTCGGGTAGCCTGGCTAGCTTCCTCGTGGCTAATTACATTACAGGCATTTTAGCAGACGCTCTTATCCAGAGCGACTTACACAAACTTTTTTACATAGCATTTTTTTTACATTGTATCCATTTATACAGCTGGATATATACTGAAGCAATGCAGGTTAAGTACCTTGCTCAAGGGTACAACGGCAGTGTCCTTACCCGGGAATCGAACCTGCGACCTTTCGGTTACAAGCCCAGTTCCTTACCCACTGTGCTACACTCCGTCCTAATGAGACCACCGTATCCAGCCTCACCATTAAGCCCTTTGCATGCGACGTTAAACCGAGGAGCCTGACTCACTGTGGTCATTGAAGACCTCATGACACTCATCGCAAAGAGTAGGGCGGTTCCCCCTGGCGTCCGGGCTAAATTACCAACCTGGCTCTCTCTCAACCTGGCCACCTAATCATCCCCTGATTTTGACTGGTCAAAAACTGTCCTCTCTCCCTCATCACCACCTCAGCCCATGTGTGGCGAGCGTTCTGGCGCAAAATGGCGGCCAACCATCTCGCAGGTGGGTGCCCAGGTGAGTTTCACCCTGATCACTGTACTACGGTTTGAGCATCAGGAAAAGTGCTATATAAATGCAATGATTCATTCATTCATTCATTCATTCAAGTCTCTACATGTCAGCTTTACCCCGTACCCACTGCAGTGCTGAAAGCCTGCCTTCCCTCTCTCTCCCCTCTGCTGGTTCAGATTGTTCACTCATCTCCGAACTCTGGCATCTCTGAACTCTCTGGTACGTCACAACCTCAAGGTAGCCACAGTTAGACCTATTCTTTAAAAAAAAAATTTTTAATTAACTGGTGCGGACCCAGATAATCTCAGTAACTTCTGAGCCCATTTCAAATCATCCCTTCCTAGGTGAAGTGCTTGAATGTGTGGTTGCCTCTCTACTTCAGGACTGCCTCACCTCCAATGATCTTTTAGTCCAGTTTCCACCCGAACCACAGGGCAGAGATAGCCTTAAAGTCCCCAACGATCTATCTCCTCAGTGCAGCCAACTCTGTCCTGATAAACATCTTAATCGCACTTGACCTGAGTGCTGCTTTCGACACCGGCTCCCACCACATCCTTCTACAGAGATTAGGTGGCCTTGGTGACACTGGACTCGCACTTCCTTAGTTTACTGCCTGTCAGTACGACAGGCAACGCTACGTTTCCCTCAAGAATGTCAAATCTGGTTCGGCTCGTGTCACTACAGGTGTGCCCCATGGTTCGGTGCTGGGTCCTTTTTTCTTTTCATCACTTATATCTTGGTCCTCACAGTAATAATTAATAACCCAAAAACAAACACAACGTCAGGCCCCGTCAACATTCCCCTGATCCTGTATTTACACTGACCCTACCAAAGCCTTTCTTATCGCTGCTGAATATCATGTTACATTACATTACATTACAGGCATTTAGCAGACGCTCTTATCTAGAGCGACTTACACAACTTTTTACATAGCATTTTACATTGTATCCATTTATACAGCTGGATATATACTGAAGCAATTCCGGTCCAAAGTACCTTGCTCAAGGGTACAACGGCAGTGTCCTTACCCGGGAATCGAACCTGCAACCTTTCGGTTACAAGCCCAGTTCCTTACCCACTGTGCTACACTCCATCCGTCATGTGTGTTTGCTGTCCTACTGCTTTAAGAGGAGAGCACTTTAACGCACTGTTGGTGTCGTGCATAAACGCCACATCTCCATTTTCTGTTGTTACGGTTTTTTATTAACACACTGAAAGTTCCCATCCTGCTCTACGTACCGAGTTTAACACCTCAACAAGTAATTTAAAAAAAACCCAGAACGATAAAACCATAACCATGCTCTTTGGTAAATAGAGAACAGAAATCTTTTTTTTTTTCTTGTGAGTTTCTTTGACAAATTTCAAAATATTTTTCCTTTTTTTAAAATTTATTTATTTTTTTACAGTTTCTCCCCCTTGTACCTCCAGCACCCATGCGATATCTTTGAGCTGGTTTCAGTTATTGCTGCCACATTGTCTGTTAATTTTGGAAAAGGGCGTCGACCGTCCCGTCTCCTCCTGTGGAAGGCACGACGGTCGTCAGTCGCCCCTTTCTCTCGCTCCACATTGGTTCGCACAAAGCCGACCAATCGCGTGCTGAAAGACTGAAAGGCCAGCCTGACCAACCAATGAGGGTCGTCGGAGGGTGATGAACCCTCACCCCTCTTTCTCTCCCATCCTGGATGAGCTCACACCCCAATCGTGAAGGCCGCAGCTCGTCAGAGTGGTTATATAAAGTGTATAACCATAACCATGAACAAGTGTGACGAAACCCCTAGAAAGAAGTACCGGTCCAAGTGCAGGGAACAACCGCATAGTTCAACGTGGACCCTGAAGGTTAAACTGATTAACACTAAACAACGAGAACGGCAACAACGCAGTCTATGGAAAAAATACAAGCAGTAGTTAAGACAGTTAATGCACCTAAGTCACCTACGAAACAGCTGCCTAGTTACAACCCTAAGCTTACAGTCATTTACAGGGGGGTAGGGAGGGATGGGGAGAGGTGCAGCCTGGAGAGGTGAGTCTTCAGTCGTCGTTTGAAATGGCTCAGTGTCTCAGCTGTTCTGACCTCCACAGGGAGGTCATTCCACCATCGTGGGGCCAGAACAGACAGGAGACGTGTTAGTCACTGGTTCCGCGTAATGTCACTTCCTGTAATTGGCTGTCAATGTGGGTCGAAGACAGGAAGTGACACAGGTGAGGTTTCGGAGCGGGGCCTTAAATGATAACGCTGCGAAACCAACTGACTCACACTCATTTGGAGCTTGCGTTAGGACCAGCGGCGGGGACAAGCTTTGGGTTTTCGTGAGAAGATGCGAGTAACGGACAGCTGTCGCGTATCGCCCTGGCAACAGAAACCGCGAACCGGGGACAGGCCGGGCTGTGCTTGGGCCTCCCCAGATTAGGGCTCAAAGGCTTTAACTACCAGAGTCAGAAAAACAAAAAAAAAAAAAACAGCGCACACAGACCTAAAATACAGATTATTCGCAAAATTCCAGCGTAACCATGGAGACGGAGCTGTAACATTCTGTGGAGCTGTTTACAGAGCCAGCTGTACCTGGGCCACAACATTGTTGAAGACAACGCGACCCTAAATTCAGCCCCGAAGCAGATCGATCGCTGAAGTAACCCGGGCAGCACACTTTGAACTCCCCGTCCCGACAGCTCCAATCGTAGCTCGACCTCGCTTTTTTTTTTTTTCGGGGAGTTTTTGTTTGTTTATTTTTTCTTTGTTAACTTAAGGTCTTGGTCTGGCACTGTGCCACGAAGCGGAATGACTAGGCAGTTCCTCAGCTGGACCAACCCCCCCACCTCCCCCGCACCCCCCCCCCCCAACAGCAGATCTATTATTGAGATTTCCACATTTTTTAATGCACAACTTGGGAATCCCCCAACGACAACTGCAGCCTTGTCCCATCGCTGAGATACCCTCTGGAGCTGAAAGACAGGGTGTCTTCACTCCCAGCACAGACTCTCTACGCTCACCAGATATGCACCTCTGCATCAGACAGGCTGCCCTCCTTCTGTGTCTTTATCCCCTTTATTCAGACATGGGGACAGCAGAGAGTATTGCAGATGGAGATGGAAGCACAGTACAGAAAGTGCCACAGCTGTGTGTGTGTGAGGGTGTGTGTGTCTGTGTATGTGCGTGTGTGTGTGTGTGTGTGTGTGTATGTGTTTATGTGTGTGTGAGTGTGTCTGTGTATGTGCATGTGTATGTGTGTGTATGTGTGTGTGTGTATGTGTATGTGCATGTGCATGTGTATGTGTATGTGTGTGTGTGTGTGTGTGTGTGTGTGTATGTGTGTGTGTGTGTGTGTGTATGTGTTTATGTGTGTGTGTGAGTGTGTGTGTGTCTGTGTATGTGCGTGTGTGTGTATGTGTTTATGTGTGTGTGAGTGTGTCTGTGTATATTGCATGCGTATGTGTGTGTGTATGTGTGTGCGTGTCTCTTCCTGTTCAGTTTGTGCAGGGAGACTACGGGCACCCGATTGGCTAAAGCATTCCTCTGGTGCACAATGAGAAATGGACATCCCGCCGACCGATATCTCTCCCTCCCTGGGAGACGCAGCGGCTGCGCATGCTGCGCATGATGCGATGCCCTGCAGCACTGCTGACTGCGGCCCGTCGAGGCGCCAGCCCAGCGTTTAAGCAGAAGGGGGGGCGCAGCGCACCCCGCTAACCAGAACATCAGAGAGCCTGAAGGCCAGCTGACCACTGCTGGCCCAACAATGGCAGGAGTGTTCCACACCGCTGCTCACCCCCGGCCCTCCCCCCTACCCCGCCTCTCACAGCTGTACTGCATCCCCCCCCCCTTCCCGTTCCCCCCTGCCCCTGTCCCCTCGCCCCCACGCAGAAGGGAAAGCGATTGGGGGGGTAAATCTGTGGGTGCGAGACCCCGGTGCCCTCACTGTCTCCAGTCAGTCTGGGCCAACATCTGGATCCCACATCAGAGGCTGGGTGTCTGGCCGGGGCTGTGCCCGTCTCTGCCGGGGGGGGGGGGGGTCAGGCAGACACCCCAGCGCCCGTTTATCACCAACACGCCACACAGTGCGCCCCCCCCCCCGCCAGTTTATCTGCATTGGGTCCATGAAACCCGTTTGTGAAACTGTCCGAATGGAATCCCTTCACATAGAACCTCTGAACAAGAGCCTTCCTATTCCCGAACGCGGGTGCGCTGTGGTTCTGTTTCACCTCAGAGCTTCTTCAACAGCACGGGGAAATATGCATATGATGCACACGCACACGCACACACACATGCACACACACACACTCACATACACGCACACACACACACACACTCACATACATGCACACACATACACGCACACAGCCACTCACAGAAGAATACACACTTACACGTGCGCGCGCACATACACACACTCACACATGCATGTGCACACACAAACACACACTCGCACACATGTACAGATGCACACACACACTCACACACACACACACACACACATGCACACACACTCACATATACGCACGCACGCACCCACAGAAGGACACACACTTACACATGCGCGCACACACACACTCACACATGCATGTGCACACACACACACACACACACACACTCACACACACGCACAGATGCACACACTCACTCACACACACACACACACACACACTCACACACACACACACACACGTACGCAAACGAAAAACTAAACTAAACATCCCTCCACGAGTCAGAGGGAGGAACGCGTCATGAGATCGAAATCTTTTGCTATCATTCGATCTGTTTCCCCATTCGTCAATGCCCCCCCCCCCAGCACCCCCCCCCCCCACCTCCCCCCCACCCCCACCCTCGTTTCCTTCACTGGGAAGGTGGATCGGTGAGCCACGGAAGGCCTCCCTCCGGGACGCTCAGCGCGAAATTGGGCCGCGTCGAGGACTAATTGTGCCGCCGGTCGAAGTGCACGCGCCTCTGGTTTCTTCAGGCATCTGAGAGACAGTAGAGGAAAGGAAAGGGATGGGGGGAGAAGAGAGGAGAGGAGAGGAGGGGAGGGGAGGGGAGAGGAGGGGAGGGGAGAGAGATGGATGGGTTTCTGCAGTCTAATGTTTTGTTTGTTTTTTATATAAAAGAAAGTAAATGTGTGGTGGCTGGTTTAAAACAACGCAAAAAAAGGAACGCAAACACACACACACGCGCACGCACACACACACTCAACCACACGTGAGCGTATACTGAAAGACGCACAGCACGCAAAACCATGAAAACACAAACGCACTCTAGCACACATTCAAGCAGTGAGACAAACACACACACGCACACACACACACACACACACACACGCGTGCACACACACACACACACACCCCACACACACACAAAACACACCAAAACATCCCTGAGTCCTTGCGGCAGAAAAAGATCAACAAAACAAAGTGAGGATGTGGTTGTTGAATGGAAAAAAGTAAAAACAACACCTTCAGAACATATTTCCACCAGTCACTCTGTAGCACGGTCTTCTGAAACCACTCTGAACTAAGAGGCTCCTTCTCACCGAAGAGATAAGAAATAAAATTAGACAGCCTGAAAGGATGCGACTTCTCTTTTGATGAAAGAAAAAACATCACAGATGTTGGCAGAATATTTATGTTACTTGTTTGGCACTATTTATTATACTCACCAAAAATAGTCTGCCAGTAGCATGCATGCAAAAAACGTTTGCATTTTTATTTCGAATTTGCCAAAAAAAAAAAAAAACTTTAATTCCTTTTTAAGAAATGTTGTAGCAGCTCCCCACTGTGACACTTTCTGCACTGTGCTTCCATTTCTGAACCCCCCCCCCCACCCCCCCATCTGAATAAAGTGAAAAAATGCACTGTCCACTCACACACACACACACGCACACACACAGGACAAACATGGGCTGATTAACACACACATGCACACACACTCACACACACACACACACACACACACACAGCTTGTTTATGTGTTAATCCCAGGAGGAGGAAACTGGAGCAGGCCCACAGGCTCAGTCCAGCTCACAGATAAGGGGGTAGGACATTCGAGGGAAAGCAAGGAGGGAGGGAGGGGCGGGGGGGGGGCAGCACTGTAATTCAGACCTAAGTAGTTTCCCACCCCCTGGACAACATAATCCGAAACGAGTGTTGTTACAATACCCCCCCCCCCCCACCTCGGGCCTTGAGACCTCTTCAGCTGCGACGCTTAGGACTTACATCGCTGACCTCCTCACCGACCCCTGACCCCCGGCCTCCCGCAACCCCCCCCCCCACTACGGCCGCCCAGCTGTGAAACGAGTCCCAGCCTGGAGCCTCCCCACCCGAGAACGGGCCCTGGTCTTCAATGGAGGACACAAACACACACACACACACACACACACACACACTCACACACACACATACACACACACACACATGCACACACATGTACACACACACACTCACAAACACACACACACCCGCTCTCACACACACACACTCACACACATGCACACACACACTCACACACACACACACACCCACTCTCACACACATACACACACACACATTCACACACATGCACACACACACGCACACACACACACATACTCACACATACACGCACATGCACTGGTGTGTACAAGCTCACAGAACTGCTCACAAGCTCACAGCACCACTCACAAGTTCACAGACAAGCTCATAAGAAGCACTCTCAAACTCAGGGATGTGTTTACAAGCTCAGAAAATCTCACAGACGGACTCTCGATCAATCTCAGAAACATTCACGAGCTCACAGACAAACTCACAGATGCATGCGCAAATTCACAAACTGATGGACGCATTCAAGCTAATAGAAAATGTCACACACACTCACAAACTCAGCTAAAATCAAACACATGCACTCACAAGCTCACAGATGCACTCGCAAACTCAGGTATGCATTCACAAGCTCACAGACTAGCCGGCAGGCAGTATCACAGATGAGCTAGCAGGCAGTATCACAGACAAGCTAGCAGGCAGTATCACAGATGAGCTAGCAGGCAGTATCACAGATGAGCTAGCAGGCAGTATCACAGATGAGCTAGCAGGCAGTATCACAGACGAGCTAGCAGGCAGTATCACAGAGAAGCTAGCAGGCAGTATCACAGACAAGCTAGCAGGCAGTATCACAGACAAGCTAGCAGGCAGTATCACAGATGAGCTAGCAGGCAGTATCACAGACAAGCTAGCAGGCAGTATCACAGACAAGCTAGCAGGCAGTATCACAGACAAGCTAGCAGGCAGTATCACAGATGAGCTAGCAGGCAGTATCACAGATGAGCTAGCAGGCAGTATCACAGAGAAGCTAGCAGGCAGTATCACAGACAAGCGCAAGCATACAGACAGACACACAATGAAAAGTGAGTGGATAATTGTTTTGTGAGCCCACAAAAAAAAAAAAAACCTGACACACACTCACGTAAAATCCCCAAGAATCTGGATGCATTAGGAAAATCCAGCATGCATGCAAATGTACCTTCACCCCCCCCCCCCCCCCCCCCCCCACCCCCGCAGTAATCCTGCAGCAATTTCACTGTTGCTGTACAGCACAGAAAGTGAGTGAGTGAGGCAGAGCAGATCAGCCACACTTTTCCATCGGGATGAAAATGGCCCAGTTGCGCCAGGCTCCTGTTTCCCTGATTCACTGCTCCCTCTGCAGGCCGGAGTGAGTACTGCACTATCCAAATTCCCTGTCCTAACTGGGAAAACTACTGTTCTTACATTCATAACACCCCCTGGCCCCGCTTCCCTCCCCCCTGCCCCACCCCCAAACACAAAAAATCCGCCAGCTTCGAGGTACAATGAAGTCACAGGGGCAACCCAAGGGTGCGCCTTCAAGGGTGTGTTGCGGTTTGAGTTTGAAATGACAACACAAGACGACTTCTGAGAATCGCCAAAAAAAAACTTTCCAAGACACGGACGGCAGGAGAGAACAGGTTTCTGTCCTTCATCGCTTACGGGGACCTGCTCATTTTCTGGAACCCCACACAGCTGAGGAGGTAAAGTAGCGTAGCGCTTAGGGAACCGGGCTTGTAGCTCTCCGTTTACCAGGCATTCGACGTGTGCCGTTTGCACCCTAAAACAAAGTAATTAACAAAAAAATTCACATTCACATTACAGGCATTTAGCAGATGCTCTTATCCAGAGCGACACACACACAACGTTTAAATTACTTCAGTAGATATCTGGCTATATAAACTGAGCGCATGTAAAGAATCAAAGTGGTGAAAGTCGGATTAAAGGACGTCTTTTATGTGCCTAGAAGGTACGTGCTGTGGCCTCAATGGAATTCCGCTGATTACAGATCCTCAGAATGCACCAGTGTGTGTGTGTGTGTGTGTGTGTGTGTGCGTGTGTGTGTGTGTGTGTGTGTGTGTGCGTGTGTGTGTGTGTGCTTGCGTGTGTGTGTGTGTGCGTGTGTGTGTGTGTTCCAGGCCCGGGTCATATACAGTATATATGAAATATTATTGATGCTTTAACTGCCAGTAATTTTGAACACTCGTTTGGATCCCTGAGAATTATCCAACAAGATGCGATGATGAACCAGAGCTAGTCATCGACCATCGACCAAGAAGAATTTTGTTTTCTGAATATTGATTAAAATACAACGTTCCTTTTAAAACTGTCCGCAATCCGAAGAAAGCATTTACATTACACAGACGCACGCAGGTATGCACACACTTGCACACACACACACACACACACCCACACACATACATATCCTCTTAAGAACAGACAATTTTTGTCATTTTTGTCCCCTGTAGAGGACATGAGCCTCTGGTCATAAGCTCAAGATCCATACATTCTACTCAGTTGAAAGCTACACTACCATTCAATAAAAATAAAATAAATCATATATATATATTCAAATTTATATTTTTCTAACTGCAGCATGTTTATGTCATCCATACATATTTAAAATATAAAATATAACTAAAAAAAGTTTTTTTCAGCCAGGTCTCAGGGAGTCTCACAAGTGGGTCGGCAACATTTGCCAGGGATGATGGGCAAGAGGCAAAACTCCTGAACAGGTGCGTGAAAGATTATTTAGGGTTATATTTTGGGCACGCACAAGTGTGTATGCGAGCCCTGAGTCCTGTGTCCCGAGTTGGGACAGGGCGCTGTTTGTGATGTCAACAGGGACTGTTTTCCTTTTCGGAAAACTACAACAACGGCATCACCTGTCGTGTCGACTTTGCCGACTTCATTCGGTTCATGTTTTTTCGTGTGATGGACACGTCAGTAAACAGCGCCAGCTGGCGTGGCTAATTTCTCATCGCAGGCACGTTAAAAACATTAACGCAAATACTGACCAGCGACTCAGAAGCCCCCCTAACTCCCTCACCCCCGCCCCCCCCCCTCGCCTGTGACTTTATTAAGCCCTGATGCAGAGCGCACTGATGAAAAAATATCCTACACAGGCATCTGCAGAGCGGAAATTCAGTCGAGCGTGTGTTCGATGGGGGGGGGGGGGGGGGGGGGGGGGGGCATAACCAATGTCGTTTCACAAGAGGCCAGCGAGGGTCATTTTTAGAATGGGGAAACATGGGCCTTCAGTGTACTAGAGAGGACCGACCAAAAAGCCACTTCCTCTAAGCCTCTGTCTCCCTTCGCTGTCGCTGTTTCCAGTAAATATATTTTGTGTTCTTGCGAATGTAACTCGGTCGGCTGAACTGCCGTCCCGGGCAACAAGGCCTCCTGGAACATTGTTTTTTTTTGGTGTGACCTCGCCTAACCTGGTCGTTTGCGTCTCAGTGGGATAAGCAGCGAGCGCTGAACTGTCTTCGCTTGGTTGTCAGGTGGCTGTCGTGCGCAACCTCTGACACTGTGAGGACAGAGGGACACATTGCAAACCCGTGATCTACCCTCGTTTCTAAAGGATCTCTCTCTCTCTCTCTCCCTCCCTCCCTCTCTCTCCCTCTCTCTCTCCCTCTCCCACCCTCCCTCTCTCTCTCCCTCCCTCCCTCCCTCTCTCTCTCCCTCCCTCTCTCTCCCTCTCTCTCTCTTTCTCCCTCCCTCTCTCTCCCTCTCTCTCTCCCTCCCTCTCTCTCTCCCTCTCCCACCCTCCCTCTCTCCCTCCCTCCCTCTCCCTCCCTCTCTCCCTCTCTCTCTCCCACCCTCCCTCCCTCTCTCTCTCTCTCCCTCCCTCCCTCTCTCTCCCTCTCTCTCTCCCTCCCTCTCTCTCTCCGTCTCCCACCCTCCCTCTCTCTCTCCCTCTCCCACCCTCCCTCTCTCTCTCTCTCCCTCCCTCTCTCCCTCTCACCCTCCCTCTCTCTCCCTCGCACGCCCCCGGGCGGATCTCTCTGCCGTCTCTGATGCAGTCGTTTGCGGTCGCCGTGGCGGTCGTCGGGGGCGTCGGCAGTGGCACACAGGGTTCCATTGGCATGGCACTCACGGGGCTGCAGGGGAGGAACGCAGCTGCGCACGCCAGGTGCACCCCCCCCACCCCCCAAACCACACACCCGGCACCCCTCCTCCCCCAACAGACACGACAGGAAGTGCCTAATTCCAGTTTCAGAATGATGCCACCGGTGCCACCCAAAGCTGCCCACCGATGGGGCGATGCCGCCTGCCACAGAGAGAGAGAGAGAGAGGGGGGGGGGGAGAGAGAGAGAAAGAGAGAGAGAGAGAGGGAGGGAGAGAGAAGGAGAGAGAATGAGAGAGAGAGAGAGAGAGAGAGGGAGGGAGAGAGAAAGAGAAGGAGAGAGATAGAGAGAGATAGAAAGGGAGAGAGAAATAGAAAGAGGAAGAGAGAGAGAGGGAGAAAGAGATAGTGAGAGATAGAGAGGGAGAGAGAGAGATAGAGGGAGGGAGGGAGAGAGAAGGAGAGAGAGAGGGAAAGGGAGGGAGAGAGAGACAGCGAGAGAGAGGAAGGGAGGGAGAGCGAGAGAGCGGGAGAAAGATAGAGGGAGAGAGAAGGAGACAGAGAGAAAGATGGAGAAAGGGAGAGCAAGAGAGGGAGAGCAAGAAAGAGGGAGGGAGGGACAGAGAAAGGGAGAGGGGAAGAGAGATATATAAAGGGAGAGAGAGATAGAGGAGAGAAAAAAGAGAAAAGGAGAGAGAGAGGAAAATAGAGTGAAATTCATATTTCTTTGTATTAGCTTTGATTACAGAGGCAGATGTTGGTGATCTCTTTTTAAACGTCCCTTTTAATCGCAGCTTCCTGCTGAAAAACATTTGAGCCCCTCAAAACTAAAAGTAAAAGCTGAAGTGAGACGCTGTCACCATAAAGGAATCCCCTCTGATTAATTTAATTGTTTTGTTGCAGTTTCTCTCTCTGCCT